>NW_027176240.1:20739135-20909135 GCF_023055335.1 Clinocottus analis | reverse complement strand
ACAGTACTGCGTCGAGTACCTTATTGCTTTTTTAATTCGGTTACCTGCAACATTATAATGAAGCAGTAAGGTACTCGAGGCAGTACTGTATCGTCAATAATGTACAGTTCAAGATTATTGTTAAAAACCCTTGAACATTATTGTGGATAATGTTCTCGAGGCAGTGCTGTATAATGTACAGTATAATGTTCTCGAGGCAGTACTGTATCGTCAATAATGTACAGTTCAAGATTATTGTTAAAAACCCTTGAACTGTACATTATTGTCGATACAGTACTGCCTCGAGTACCTTATTGCTTTTTAAATTCGGTTCCCTGCGACATTATAATCAAGCAATAAGGTACGAGAAGCGGTACTGTATCATCAATATTGTACAGTTTAAGGGTAAAAACACCCTTGAACTGTACATTATTGTAGATACAGTACTGCCTCGAGTACCTTATTGCTTTTATAATATGGTTACTAGTAACATTATAATTAAGCAGTACGGTACGAGAGGCAGTACTGTATCGTCAATAATGTACAGTTCAAGATTATTGTTAAAAACCCTTGAACTGTACATTATTGACAATACAGTACTGCCTCGAGTACATTATTGCTTTTATAACACGGTTACCAGCGACATTATAAATAGTAATAGTAGCTGCCTTTCACAAAATAAGTAATTAAACGAATACAATAACAAATGATTGTTTCAAACACTATATTCTGAAAGCTAAGGGGAAGTTTCCAGTATTGTTTTAACAACACCAGGGTTTTGGTCCTTTGGTGGGATTTGTTGGTATAAAATACCCCCACAGGGAGGTAAACATGAACTATACTTACACTGCTGGAGTTGCTGTGGCGGTGGATGGCTGCATGCTTTTCAGCACAATTTAAATCTCCAATGAACTCCTCACATCTCTGGCAGTAAAACCCAATGACTGGACTCATACAACTCAACCCTGCAGAGGGACAAGGAAGGCAGCGTGAGCACAGGAAGTACTTCAGAGGAAGATGCTAAAGACCAGCAGAAGCACAGGAAGTACTTCAGAGGAAGATGCTAAAGACCAGCAGAAGCACAGGAAGTACTTCAGAGGAAGATGCTATAGACCAGCAGAAGCACAGGAAGTACTTCAGAGGAAGATGCTAAAGACCAGCAGAAGCACAGGAAGTACTTCAGAGGAAGATGCTAAAGACCAGTAGAAGCACAGGAAGTACTTCAGAGGAAGATGCTGAAGACCAGCAGAAGCCCTCACCGTCCTGTTTCAACAGGCCTTCCAGCTCCTTCATCAAGGACTCCATTTTTCTTATTCTGGTCTGTTTTTCCTTCTCCCTGTCCTCGTCGTCACATGCCTGGGAAACACAGAAACTATTTTAAAAATGAAAAGGCTTCACCACTTCATCGCTGAGATGTTGAGCGGCTTGGTAAAGCATTACCTTGTGTTTGTCCGGGGACGCCTGAGACGTGCCACTGCCGTCACTTTTCTCACGCTTCTCTTTTGTCGCTTGAGGAAGAAACAACAACAACAACATGATTCTGGATTTCATATCGAAAAAAGCACAAAACGGTAAAGACTGAGAAGATAAATCCTCGAGACATGTGGAATCAGTTTCTACCTCATTAGGGGACATCTCAGAGAAAAACACATCTTAAGTCTATACAGGACAGCATGAGATAGTCCAACTAGCCGTTTCCACTTGGGGGATAGTGACTGCAAAGGACTTCCATTGATGGTTGATACTCTGTGGTAGCTGGGGAGAGCTACCGATAGCTTTCAAGGGGAACAGAAGCACTATCCTCTTCTGATTGACGCCATAAATGAAGCCTTCAGGGAAGCAATCTAAATGCTGACGGTGTCAATATTCTATCGATTAGATTGCGCAATCAACATTAACTTCAGAGTGACACGTTAAAGCAATCGCCTATTGCACATTTTTAGAGACGCAGTTTAATCTTTTGGCACCAGCGAAAGTCAATCAAAACAACGAAGCTGATCGCAGCGTGGAGCCGTGATTGGTGGCTATGAAAAGCTGCAGGTGACTGACCTTTGATGAGTGACTGGAGCGACTCCAGAGCGTGTCGTACGTTGGGGTTACGCAGCGCCGGCAACGCAATACCCGCTGCCGTTCGGTCGGAAGCGGGAAGTGCAGCAGACGGCTGCTTGCCCTGCATCTTCACCATGATGTCACTGACGTCCGCCGTGCCCAGACTCTTTAGGATGTTCCTGATCTTCTCGCACTCGCTGCTGTCCAGGTCGGCACAGGCGAAGCTCGAGGAGGTCGTTGGAAGCGGCTGCTTCAGATCCAACAGATCCCCAAAGCTGCTCAACATGGACTTGTTCTGATGCTGTTTCTGACCGCCCGAACTCGCCGTTTCCTGTGGTTTGGAGTGTTCTCTAATATGGGGAAATGATGGAAAGAGTGGGGCGGAGTATATATTGGCCTGTTTCCCCCCGGCGTCGTCATTCCCGTACAAAAACGACTCTTCGTCTTCCAGCTCGTCGGCTTTCAGGACGGCAGAGTCGGGGGGCGTCTGCGCCTGCAGCCAGGAGAAGTCGCTGCCCACTCGGTCGTGGGGAAGGAGCGTGCTGTCGCTCTCCAGAGACGTCGAGTTCTCACCGCAGTCGTGCTGCTGAGGTTTGTCCTCGCTGGGCGGACGCTCCGCCGGTTTGCCTTCACCCGAGGCCTGAAGAGAAGGGATCACATCAATGGCAGACGGTCAGAACAGGTGGCATCTCCAAGGCTTTAGCAGGTCTGGACCCAAAGGAGTTCTGATACTTGTGTAAAACAGAGGTTACCCGACAACGCCTTTTCGAACCGCCCCGAGTGTTTCCAACTCCATGGTGCGAGGCCTAAACAACCTACAAAGCTGAAACACCCCTCTCTGGGAAGATAATGACCTAAATAACCTGGAATATATCAAAATAAAACAAAGCCTCGGCCTGTTACCAAGGATTTATAGATTCAAAAGGATTTATAGGTATAAAAATGCAAAAGTTATAAGCTTTATGCCTAAACCTGCTAGGATTGGGGCATGCTGGGTATCAAAATTTGCGTAAATTCTTCCTTAAAACGTGTGATGTGTTCGCAAACAGCCCGTCAGCACTTGGACTTTTTAGGTACTAAAATACAACCCACAAGAATCTATCATACTTGTTAGATTCATGCAACCTCGGAGAGTTAAAGAGGTGTTTTTATTGATCCGAGCGAAAAAGTGACAGTGAGGTTTTTGAGGTTACAGGGTTTATGTAATTACATCATTTTAACAGTTGATGTATTTTCTTCTGTTGGGATAGAACACTTCCCATAATGCTTTGCTGTATTTCAACAATTTAAATGAAGTTAATCAACGTTGTGGTTCTGGAGATCCTGTAGGAAACCTCACTGGACTTATTTTATCATTCCCTTGTCCGATAATGGGCAAAAATTGTGAAAAAACACAAACACTAACTGCAATTTCTAGTATTGTATTCAGGGCTGGAATGAGATATTTTATAGCTTTCTGAAATTAAACACTATCATTAGTAGGACAAGGCGTTACATTTTCAAAAAGCGTTTCTCAAGTCTTTGTTTCTAGTGTGACATTCTTACACTCGAGTTCCTCAAACTCTGTATGCAAAACATCCAACTTAAATATAGTTTCAGTCAATAGAGGATGCATTGGGAACGTCAACACCCGGCCATTAGAAACTGTACTTACTGACCTTTGGAAGTCAGCGTGTTTGGATCTATGGATCAAGTTACATGACGTAGGACTCTATCTTGTGCCGATATAATTCCTGAATAGAGACACTACATTTACTCCTGTGTCCGGCTCACACGGGTTCATACCTGGATAGTGAGGATGGCGTCTTTGAGGGTTGGCATCCGCTCCTCCAGCTCTTTGCTGTTCATGACCAGCTTCAGTCCTTCCAGCAGGCTGTTTCCCGCCAGGTTGTTAGTGCTGCCCTCGTGGGCGGGGCTCCTCTTTCTCTTTGTCTCTTTGCCTCTTTGTCTCTTTTCACTGCTGCTGCTGCTTCGGGACCTGGACCTTCGGGCCCGGCTCTTGCTCCGCACATGACTCTTCTTGTTCTTCCTGCTCTGGCTCCGACTCCGGCTCCGGCTGCGAGGCCTGCTCCTCGCCCTGCTCTTGCTCCTCGCCCTGCTCTTGCTCCTCGCCCTGCTCTTGCTCCTCGCCCTGCTCTTGCTCCTCGCCCTGCTCTTGCTCCTCGCCCTGCTCTTGCTCCTCGCCCGGCTCTTGCTCCTCGCCCGGCTCTTGCTCCTCGCCCGGCTCTTGCTCCTCGCCCGGCTCTTGCTCCTCGCCCGGCTCTTGCTCCTCGCCCGGCTCTTGCTCCTCGCCCTGCTCTTGCTCCTCGCCCTGCTCTTGCCCCTCGCCCGGCTCTTGCTCCTCCCCCTGCTCCGGCGGGGCGTTCGGCTTTTGCTTCTCGCTCGACTCTTGGCTCGAGATCTGCCGCGGCTTCGACTTCTGCTCTTGCTCCCGGTCGCGTGCTTCTGGAACTCGGGGTCCGATTTGAGAACCTCTTTCAGGACGTCGGCCGACTTGAAGGCGTCGGCCAGGTTGTACGCCATGTTCCCTTTCAGGTAGTCCGGGAGAGGCTTGTTGGCCGCGATGCATCTCAGGAACTCCTCGCCAGCCTGTTCACTGAAAGGCAGCATGCACGTGCTTCAAACGCCGGCGGACTCAAAATAGACGCGAGTGCAACTGTTCTTGTTTAGACTGACAGGAAACGCTTCATCAACAGTAACGCGCATATTACCTGCTGTCCAGAGGGTGGCGCTCCACCGCAGTGGGTTTCCACTGTGGGACTTCAGTGCGCTGAGGCTGTGCAGGAGCGACGGTCTGCTGGCTGCCTCCCATAGCACTCACTGTACTACGGTCTATGGAGAAGCTGCTACCGTGGGGCTGAGAGTGTTCAGAATTCATGAATTATCATTTGTAAACGATTTGAATATTTTACAAATTGTACAAAGCAAACAGTTGTACATGTTAAACATCTTTGAGTAGAGTACACTGGATCCCGTTGGATCTGTGGTTATCACACTGTGTACAGTACGTTTACAGTCATATTGTCGACCAGCAGCATCTTGACAGAAAACCATCACCTGAAATAAATAATGCTGGTGAACACCTAGAATTTAAGTTCACAGGTTCTTAATAGTTAAAAAAAAAAAAACATAGTTTCTATACCATTTAGTTGATGTACATACATGTTGAGCGAAGTGATAAATCGTTGAGATTTAGGATCATGTTGGAGCCGATGAAGTTCAGAGCTGGAGGGACAGACTATAAAACCAGACTATGAAGACAGACTAGAAGGATAGACTATAAAGCCAGACTCTTAACCCAGACTATAATGCTGCAGTAGATTGGATGCAAAGTCAATGCATATGCGAATGAGGCGTTGCGAGAAATTCGCCTCATTGCATATTTGGTTCACTTTGATATAGAGACACAGCAAACAGGAGGGTTTGCGGTACTTTGCTATAATGCTAGATGTGTATTATTGAAAAGACGACCACTCAGGCTTTCTTTAAACTTTCTCAAAAGTTGCCTTCACTACATTGTGCAGGAGGTGCACAACCGCTACAAAGTAGCTAGCTGTAACCCCTTAACACACAAGTAGAAACGCAGCATATGGACATGCTCGTCAGAGAATGGTGGTGGTGGTGAAATGTGTAGCACGTCGCCAGTGCCGAGACCATGTGACCAGAGAAAAGACGAAGTGGACCCGCTCAAAGAAAGACAGCCAATAAGTCTCCTTTATGACGTTGAGACATCCGTACAAACATTGTTGAATTCCCTTTGTGAACAAAACATGGCAACAAAAAGACATTCTCAAAGGGTTGATACAGATTAATTAAATGACACAATCCAGATTATGTATATAAAACATCTAAGTGTTAGATGGTAAACTGATTTAATCTACAGTTACTGTCTAAATGTATTTGATCGACATTCACTCTGAACTGAAGACTGACAGGTCCGTCTTTCAGGCTCTCACCGTGTGTGAAATGGTGGGATTTGTCGAGTGAAAACTTTGGAGAAACAGATAGAAACTTGGAACATTGACCAAAATAAAGTCATCACGAGAGTGCCAACCTCTGAGGGTCTAAAATTGACCACCTAAAAACTCTCGCGAGGCTCTAACTAACCTTAATCGATGGCCGGGCCTCAAGCATCGAGGGTTACCATGGAGACACAACCACCTTTGAGGGAAAAGAGAACTGGAAAATCCAAAATGGCGTCAAATATTGCACCTTATTGAGTGAAAACGTATTGGCCTTCTAGTCTGGCCCTCTAACCCAGGCCTTCTAGTCTGGCCCTCTAGTCTGGCCCTCTAACCCAGGCCTTCTAGTCTGGCCCTCTAACCCTGGCCCTGTAGTCTGGCCTTCAAGTCTGGCCTTCTAGCCGCTAGCATGTTAGTGTTAGCTTGCTAGCTTCAGTAGTTAACCAACTCGCCCCGCAAGTAGTTCTCATGTCAAAAATCTTTTAGAACCCTATAGAGCGCAAAAAAGTCTGGCCCTCTAGTCTGGCCCTCTAGTCTGGCCCTCTAGTCTGGCCTTCTAGTCTGGCCTTCTAGTCTGGCCCTCTAGTCTGGCCTTCTAGTCTGGCCCTCTAGTCTGGCCTTCTAGTCTGGCCCTCTAGTCTGGCCTTCTAGTCTGGCCTTCTAGTCTGGCCCTCTAACCCAGGCCTTCTAGTCTGGCCCTCTAACCCAGGCCTTCTAGTCTGGCCTTCTAGTCTGGCCTTCTAGCCGCTAGCATGTTAGTGTTAGCTTACTAGCTTCAGTAGTTAACCAACTCGCCCCGCAAGTAGTTCTCATGTCAAAAATCTTCTGGGACCCTATAGAGCGCAAAAATGTTCAATTAAATTTAACTCTGCAACTTTCTGATGGTTAAAAACAACCGTGAACAAATGCATGAATGACAAATCTTTGCAAAACTTTCATCCACAACTCGATCCTTTGTTTAGCCTTAATAACGCTTGTGATTGTTAACTTTAGCTTTCTTTTCTCCACAAGCTATGTTGGTCTTCACTGGCAGTTCTGGATCCTCCACATAGCTTTTAGAAAGGCCAACGTGTTTGTTTTTTTGCAAGAAGATTAGTGTTAAACAAACCAAAATCAGGGTAGTCACATACATACATTGTCCAGGGCTCTCATTTATCAACACTGTGCTCAAAATGATACATTTGGAAACCGTGGACAGTATTATCAAAAATAAATAAATAAATGGAAATGATCAATTCGTACTTAAGAATAAACATTAAAGGCAGCTCTGATTATGTACAACACTTTGTGGTCCAAACAAAAACCCATCAAAAGAAAAACAAAACAGGTAACAAACGTATGTAATAAACATACAAATATATTCTATTGACCCTTTCTCTTTTGACAGTGATGTAAGGTAAAGCTCTACAATGCAGGATACTCCTAAAGAACTCTGTAAAGAACCAATAACTGCATAATTTAGGATGCCATCACTTCACTTGACGTAAAGAAAGGATCCTTCTGATGATAATTAAATATAAATGTTTCAGTTTAACTCATTTGGCCCAAGCTTTCATTCAAAGTACACAAGAGGAACATTTACACAGTCAAGCAGTGGAGTACTTTCTTCTGTGGATCAGCAACTTCTGTTCCTCTTTTCCAGCTTTATTTAACAGGTCCAAGGGCTCTGCCAATCCTTGATTTCATGTATATTTGTTACTGCAAAATATGGGAATCAATGTAAAAGACATACTGATTATTGATCACATACACACGGTTCATACACATTTTGACCAATGGATTTCCATGACTTTAAACCAAATGCCCATGAGCAAACATGGTGTGAAATGTGTGTGTGAACAGTAAAAAGTGATAAAATGTAGTATTTAAACTAACAATGAGGATTCAAAGCATCCAGTAAACCTTAAATGACTCAAATGAATGAGAGACAATAGTTTGATTAAAAGAATAAACATTTATATAGATGCCTGTATGTATGCTGCTGATATTTTGAGCCTCTTTCTTTTAAAAGCAGATTTATTATTTAAACTCAGCGTAAATTAACATATGAATATAACACATTTACACGACTTTTACACAACTTTAGGGATCTTATTTTTTCCTAAAACTTTTCCAGGGCTGGAAATAACCATTTTAAAATTCCCTGACTTTTCTAGGTTTTCCATGAGTATAAGAACTCTGATATAAAATTGATAAAAAATAATACATATGCATCACAATATAAAAACGTCTACCACATAAGTGACACAAAATAGCGTGAACTAAATACATGATAGTCATAGTAAAAACAGTTAGTGACTCTTTATTCCAGAGTCTTATAGGTTGCATAGATGTTTAAAGCTATGTGCTATCTGGTGAAGAAAAAGCATGCAAACATCTATTTTTGTTTAAAAAAAGAACAAAGATCAGTTGACTTACCCGTGTCAATATAAAGCAGTAAATTGCCAAGTAGCCAATGGAAGTGTCTGATCCAGACTGTGTTGACAAATCTGACCGCACTGTGTGTTGTCATGCAAATGAAATGACGTCTGTGAGGAAAATTGAAAGTTTGTAGAGAGCATCCAGGATGCAGGAAGAAGCATAACAAATGGTGTGTAGCGCAAAATGATGTTGAGGCTGCTGCCAACACGATTGAGCTCTCTAGCTACAGGTGTAAATAAATAACTTGCTACACAGTGCTGCTGGAAAATAAGTCCTAATTGATGTGAAATTAAAGCCTTTAACCTTTAGGAATCTGCGACCGCGGATCCGCAGTATACGATGTTTACGTTTTGTCAATATTAATTTCTTTGGGAGATTGTACAAGAATCACACAGCGAGATATGAAAACACCGATGTGTCGTACGACGCGTACGCAGCTTCACTGAGAGGCAGAGAGAAAGTGCATAGCAGGTTGTTTAGCCTGAGCTAAGCTATCCTGGATAGCACTGTGCAGCTTCACAGCCTGTATTTCCTGAAGTTTGCAAGAGCATATTTACATTAGTAACGGGACCTGTAAGCCAGCTAGAGCTGCTGCTAACACGGCGTTAGCGGTAGCGCGCTAACGAGAGCCAGATGGCTACAGCGTGTCTATAAGACTGAACGGTGGGTAATCAAATATTGTCACTATCCCCGTTTACTTTATTTCAGTTAACTTAGTACGCCTCGTATTGTTAGATCTCACTTATGTGTTTGTATGACTGTAACTACCGTTGTGTTAAATTACGTTAGCTGCTGCTAACATAGAACTAGCAGGAGCGAGCTAACGAGGGCTAACGGAGATAGCTATGAGACTGAACAGTGCGTAATTAAATATTTATAAGCTTTTGTGAACCCAAGACGTTTTGGTAAAACAACGTTTATCACCAAAACAGTTCGACCACATAAATAAAAGGTATGTTTTCACAAGAGATATGAAGAATTTCAAAAAGTGAGTGTCAAATTTTCAGTTTTAGGGCCATAATATCACTTTACACTTGTGCCCTAGGACAATGGTGCCTCATTCTATAGAGAGCTGAGATTTGTCTGACATTTTTGATGTAACACACATGGTATCTATGATATGTAAGTGCCTTTAAAAAGGTCAATTTAAGAAATTATGTAAAATCAAGAAATTGACCACCGAATTCAGAGGGTTAAGTGATTATAAAAAGAAAAGGAGGCTGCTAACAAGAGTTGAAATGAGAGAAGCCAAACTCCATCACAACGTCTGTGGTTGTCCTACAAAATGACAACATCGCTGCAGAACACCACTGCGTCTTACGTCTCGCCCCTTTCAGCCACTCTTACACGAGTTTGCGTTGGTTTGATTGCAAGACCCAAGCAAATCATATGCAAATCTGATATGACCCATATTTCATAGAAGAGCGTTTCGCTGCATTCACATTGATCACAGTCATTCTGATGGAGCAACAAATCAAACATTTTACCTTATTATAACCATAACATCTAATTAGATTCTGTGTCTTTAAAAAAACAACAACTCAAAACTATGGCCACAAGTACTACTAGTCACATAACCACTGAACCACGAGGAAGATACTTTAAGGTAAACTTGTTTGGGACAATGAATATACATGAGAAGATTAATGCACATTACTAACTTTGCTCCTTCTCCAGAGTCTTTGTGCTTTCTCCTCTCACAGGTTTACATGGATGGTGGATTCATCTGGACTCCTGCTATCCTTCTATTATCATTTATTATCAGTTGTATTGCAATTAGTATTGCCAATACCATAACTACTTTTTGTTAAGTGCACCACTGCTGGTATTGTTGGTGGTTTAGTAACTTTTTTATCATGCATTCTACTCTCATTATATAAATAATGTATGTCATATGCATTGAATGTGTTGTAACTCTGTTATGTTCATCCGGTACACATCTATTGTACTTCTGTCCATCCTGATAGAGGTTTCTTCCCCTTTTCTGGGGAAGAAACCTCAGGGATGACAAGGTAAAGCTCCGATTTTGGGCTACACACAATGCATTGAATTGACGCTGCTTCTCACGGTGCTCCGTGTGCTAGCATCACTACCATGTATTTAGCTAGCATCACTACAATGTATTTAGCTAGCATCACTACCATGTATTTAGCTAGCATCACTACAATGTATTTAGCTAGCATCACTACAATGTATTTAGCTAGCTAGCTAGCTAGCTCCATGAGCCCGGTGGGTACGTACACTGACGAAATGCTCTCTCGGTGGCCGGTTGTGGAGAAAACGGCCATCCGGTGCAGGGGCCGAAAATGGTCCGCACGGTGCAGGTGGCAAATGTCCCGGGGGAGGAACGCTGCAGGGGCCCCGGGGTCTGAACGGAGGGCCGTGGGGGGGTGGAGGGCCGAACGGCGGCGGCCGGTGACCGGGGTTAACGCTTCCCGGGCGGTACATGTCCGCGCTGAAGAGCCGGGTCCCGGACCGCGGACCAGAGAAAGTGCCTTTTTTGCACACGGCACACGTTCCCGTTACCGGTTAGTTTCCTCGGTCTGCGCCGACTGTGGTGAACCGGAAGTAGAACAGTACCGGAGGACAACATCCGGATTATGAGATGTTTTTGTTATAATTCTTTATTTAACAATTACACAGATACAATTTCATACATTATCAATTAGAAACAGTAATAATAATAAAAATAAAAATGTATAGTTATCATTCTGTTGAACAACACCTCCCAGCTCTGCACATCCTGTCTGGAGGAGAGAAACCGGAAGTTCTTCCTTCCTGCTGCTGTCAGACTGCACAACAAGCTCACAGTAGACCTCAAACACACTTAATAACACTTTAATCACTTCAACTGGTACAATATAAATACATGTTAAATACATGTTATTCTGTCCGCATATATCATATTGATATTGTAGATTATTATATTATTGTTTTACTGTTATATATAGTATAAATATATAATATAAATATATAATATATATAATATTATATATATAATATATATATATTAAATATATATATATTATATATATATAACATATATATATATAATATATATATTATATATATAATATATATTGCAAACATCATCTTCCTTATAAATAGAGTGATTTGTCTCTATTATATATATATATATATATATACATATATATATATATATATATATATATGTATATATATATATACATATATATATATATATATATATATATATATATATATATATATATATATATATGTATATATATATATATGTATATATATATATATATATATATATGTATATATATATATATGTATATATATATATATATATATATGTATATATATATATATATATATATATATATATATATATATATATATATATATATATATATATATAAAGTTTTACTATGCGGGGTAATAAATTAGTGTCTTTTTTAAGTGCACCGCTGCTGGTATTGTTGGTGGTTTATAACTTTTTTATCATGCATTCTACTCTCATTATATAAATAATGTATGTCTACTCTCTATGTATGTAAACAGACAGTTTAGATGGATTTCCTGTAATTATTTCTATTCGTTACTGTTCAGATTGCCAATTTTCTTAGATTAAATTAAACTTTTTGCAAAACACATTTTTAAAAAAAAGTTCTTTGGCTTTTACATTTACATGTATGATTATAGAATTTGACAAAAAATAATCAATGCATTTATAATGTATACCCGTTCCTCAAATTTTCTGTCGTAGTAAAATAATCAAAATATAAAACACCTGTGTATCATCTTAAAGAAAAACTGTTATTTGTGGTACAAACTTTTATCCAAGGGATATTGGTCGTGTACCTCTGAATGGATGTAACTCGGCTTATCTATGACCCGATCTGAGCTCAATCCCAACGTACCCCTAAAGCCTCGAACCCCGAACCCTCTGGGACTCACTGACATCGCGTGTTGAATACACAGAACCAATTTTGTTTCTAAACCTCTTTCTCCTGTGTTTGAGTTGTTGTAGGAACCCCAAATGAAGTCCAATACTTGTGTTTATTGTATGTATTTGTTCAGCAAAGTCTTGCGGAAAAAATGTATATCTGCAAAAAAAAAAAAATTACTTTCAAAAGATATTTTGATCGTAACTATGAACATCCAGCATCACATGAGCCAGCCCAAAACTGCCTCCTGGAGCGTCAATAAGACACCTTTTTGGAAAGATTAGGACCTAAAGAATCAGAATCTGCAACAAAAATCACAGAAAAATAAAGTTTCGGTCTGTTAGGAAGGAGTTTCAGTCAGAAAACTGTCGTTCGGTTCCAAAATGGAAAAATTACCAATTTTATGACAAAAGATTGTCTGAATGGGGCATGCTGGGACTTAAAATGGGCACGGGAGCATTTTCGCACAATTTCTTACACATATACATCCTGTTTTTACATTTTTGTCCTTTGTGTTATGTATATTTTTGTCCCTCTGGATGTCTTTTGTATTCAGAAGGTAAACGAGCCGCCTGGAGATGAAACCATCTCTCCATGTTTTTACACTTCCTTCACTCAGACAATCAGACCATTGAATGAAAAGTGAGAACGTTCTCATTTCAGATTTTATTGCTCATTCACACACACCCATGCAAACCGTCCAACATCCACATTTGTATGCACACACGCTCCCTCGAGCAGTAAAAGGTGACGTTTTAAATAAAGTAACAAAGGACGTTCCAGTCCAAACCGACTGAAACCAAATAGATGAAGTCTTGTTTTTTTTTTTTTCAAGTAATCCTCAAATTCAGTGAAAACTATTAAAGAGTGCACTTCCGTCGCCAGACACTGAAGTCTCGGGACGCTTTCCTGGCGTTCGATATAAGGCTAAGTAGGGGTCAAAGGGAGGTCAAGACAGCAGAGTCCAACTAAACCGAGGCGCCGTGCGGCGAGGAGCGGTGGGCTTGAATACTCGAGTACTGAGAACACAAAGAAACAGCAAAGTACTACAAGAAAACTGTACTGAGAGTACACAGCATCTGTGGCTCTCCTACGTCCTCATACGCTTTTTTTGTTGTTGTTGTTGTTGTTGTCAACGTGTAACTGTGTTGCACATTGTAAATTGGATGATAAGGCATTTCAAATCCGCTCCCCCAGGATAGCGGGTCCCTCTGCGCGCAGCGTCTTCAGCTGGTGTAGTGTCGGCCTTGACTGAAGCCGGCCTGGTTGTACTGCTGCCCGCCGTGCTGGAAGAACTGTTCAAACTGTCCTCCTTGGTTAAAACTCTGCCCCCCTCTCCCTCCCCATCCTCCTCCTCGTCCTCCACCACCTCCTCCTCCTCTTCTGCCTCCACGACTTCCTCGACCTCCTCCTCTCTCCTGACTCCAGCTTCCATCTTGTTGGTGGTTGTCGTGGTAGCCTCCTCCTCCTCCTCCTCCGTGGTACCCGGGCTCCTGGAAGCCTCCATGGTTGTCACCTCTCCTCCCTCCTCCTCCTCCTCCTCCTCCTCCCCCTTGGTGATTTCCGGCATCTTGATAGTGGCCCTGGTTGTAGCCGCCTCTCCCTCCTCCACCGCCGTCCCAGCCGCCCTGCACCTTTCCTCTGCCTCCTCCTCCTCCTCCTCCTCCTCCTCTACCTCCCCTGTCTGCATGTCCTCTCTCATATCCTCCTCGGCCTCCTTGGCCGTGGTGGTCGTAGCCCCCCCTGCCGCCTCCGTGCCCGCCGTAGTGTCCTCCGCCCTGCGGGGCATCCTGGCGCTTCTGCCAGGACGGCATCTCGGGGGGCGGGGCCTCGATCTCACAGGGCCGGCCCCCTCTGTCCGGCACGCGGCCCATCAGAACCTGGAGCGACGAACTGGCGTTAATAACAAAGTCAGATGGAAGCTCCTCCCCCAAAACTGTCCCCCGCGTTCTGCTTATTTGCGTAAGTTTCGACGACGATATCTGGGAGCTCCTCCCCCTCCAAGAGGAGGACGAGATCGACCGGCCAATCACAGGGACGGGAGAGGAGACGTCGTTTTTAAAACACATAACATGTCTGTTTCGCTCGAGTGGTGCAGGCGATCTGAAATCAGCCTTTCGTCATCGTTTAGACCCGCTTGAAAAAGAATAACGGCGGATCTTGTTGCTGAATCTCGGTGTCTAACTGGCTAACGTGCTAACATGCTAACAGGAAGGGCCGTAAACCAACATATTAAAAAGGCACACTAAAAGTACAAAAATCATCTTTGAACAACTAGGTTTGGGCAAAATTGAATAAAATTAACTGATTAATCGCATGATTTTTCTGCGATTCATCTCATTATGCGCCAAATTCAAATCATGAAGTAAAAACTAGTGTATTGCAGCTTTTATTTTAAAGTAATGTTATCAGAACAATATAACAGCACTCTGGAAAAAGTTGCTTGAAAAAGTGCAATTTGCCCAGCCCCAGTGTTAATACATTATGGATTATGATACCGAACGAAAGCACCATTACATCACAACGTCCCGTCACACACCGAAGGTCAGAAGAGAGACTGACGGTACAGTTACACGATACGGGGCTGTGTTTACGTCTTGATCGATGCTCTAAGGAGACATGTGTATGTGAGTAAAGATAAAGATAAAAGAACTAACTTCCTCAGTGCAAATCAGGAATAGAAAAAGGTTCTGCAGAAAGTCCACCAGGGCAAAGTCCAGAAAGCCCTCCTGCAAGAAGGTAGAAAGTGGACTTTCACCGCGTCATGCCGGGGCTTTGAGAGCCTCGTGAGGACGAGCGGCCAAACAGCCGAGTGTGAAGTAGAGCGGGTCGCCCTTCAAATCAGGGGACCGGCGGTTTGAGCCCCGGACATGAATACACACGACCACATCTGAGAGTGGACAATGTGTTTATCACAATTGGAGGCCTGAATGTCGTGGCCATGAAAAGAAATGTTTTTTATCTGCTTTGGTTGCATTTGTTTTCACAATCATAGACCGCCTTTAGCATTTAACATTTAGCCTCTAGCCTTTAGCCTCTAGCCTTTAGCATTTAACATTTAGCCTCTAGCCTTTAGCATTTAACATTTAGCCTCTAGCCTTTAGCCTTAAGCCTCTAGCCTTAAGCCTCTAGCCTTAAGCCTCTAGCCTTTAGCATTTAACATTTAGCCTCTAGCCTTTAGCATTTAACATTTAGCCTCTAGCCTTTAGCCTCTAGCCTTAAGCCTCTAGCCTTTAGCATTTAACATTTAGCCTCTAGCCTCTAGCCTTAAGCCTCTAGCCTTTAGCATTTAACATTTAGCCTCTAGCCTTTAGCCTCTAGCCTCTAGCCTTAAGCCTCTAGCCTTTAACATTTAGCCTCTAGCCTTAAGCCTCTAGCCTTTAACATTTAGCCTCTAGCCTTAAGCCTCTAGCCTTTAACATTTAGCCTCTAGCCTTTAGCATTTAACATTTAGCCTCTAGCCTTTAGCCTCTAGCCTTAAGCCTTTAGCCTTTAGCCTTTAGCCTTTAGCCTCTAAAATTTGGAATACAAGTTTTGAGTTTTTTTTAAATAAATTAAATTTTCAGTGTTTGTTTTGGTCTGTTCATGGGATTGTCAGACAATAAGGAATACAGTGAAAACTGCAGGTGGAGGCACACATCCTGTTACAGACCGACACACTCAAATATAATAACCAGTTATGCTCATGAGAACATGGACCTGTGGGTAACTACCTTATTGATGGGACACGCAGTCTTCTCCCTCATCTTCCCGCTGCTGGTCCGGAGGATCTTGGAGAAGTCTTGTCGAGCGGCGAGGAGGTGAGCGGCGGACATTTTGCTTTTGGTGTCGAGAGCAGAACGCAGCGGCTGGTAGACTCTGGACAGCTTCTCAGTATGCGTCTGTCAAGAAAACGTTCAGGAGGAGTCAAAATCTTTTCTGGAAATCTAAACTGTTAATTACATGAAATTATTTTGGGAGCAGCAATATGTCAAGTATAGTATTCATATTGCAGAAAATACACACACACACACACACACACACACACACACACCTTTGAGTAAGAATGAAAAAAAAAGCACATCACAAGCCGAGAGCTACGAGATTTATCAAATGATATATACAATTGTATTAATCAACATTAATAGCACAGCTTTATGTTTATATACACCACATATACGTTGCATTTTTGCACTCTATTGTTCAAATTTAATTTTGTCAACTAATACTGCCGTTTCTTTGTACATATGAGATATATATATATACATCTTTCATCCTTGTAAACCTACCTACCGAGGATTCAAGCGTCCACGTACCTTGGCTCTGTCAGACCAGCCGAAAGACTGCACCGTCACATCGAGGCGCTTCAACAACATCTTTCTTCTCACTTCGTACTCATTGACAAGAGCCTGGTTTATAGCTTCAATCTTTTCCTGTCAACGTGAGAACAAAAGAAGGAGAAGAGACTGAGTTACTGAGGGTCAGTCGTCTGCAGCGTTCCTGGTCATGTGACTCGTCTGGTTTCACTGGTTACCACGTGCACGGGGCCGAGGGGCTTCTTCAGCAGGGGCTCTCCCACGTGGTTGGGTGGGACTTTACTCATGGCTTCTTTCAGCTGTGGAGACACAGACAGCAGTATTAGTATTGCATCATTGTGTCTTTATACACCATGCATAGCTCCAACATTGCTACAATGTCCAAATATGGTCATGACGTGAAGTCAC
Source organism: Clinocottus analis (assembly GCF_023055335.1). NCBI lineage: Eukaryota > Metazoa > Chordata > Actinopteri > Perciformes > Cottidae > Clinocottus > Clinocottus analis. Next base: position 20,892,104 of record NW_027176240.1, on the reverse strand, counting down.
AGCAGCCGGTCACAGAGAAGATCAAACAGCCGATGCAATATTTTCTGCATATTGTTGTTACATGTTCATAGCAAAACCTTCAATTCAACACGGTCGTCTGGAGCCGTCGCTCTGAGCACTTTGAACGACGACCTGAACAAGTCGCAGTAATATACACAAGTGGAAGCTCACCTTCTTCTCAATGCCGCTGAAGAACTGGAACATGGTGATGTTGGCTGGAGGCTTGGACATGCCCAGGGACATGCAGATGCCCTTCAGCTCCTGGAACATGGGGCTGCCCGACTCCTGGGCTTTCTTCTCAGGCTTGGTGACCAGGATCATCCTGGAGGCCTCCAACTCCGACACCAAGAAGGCTGCGACCACAAAGGAGTCTGGTTCAACTCCACTTACATACTTGTATTATTCTTCTATTATTGTTGCACGTGTGGGAAGCAGGAGCCTTTAAACAGGCTGCTAGTGCTGCCATCTAGTGGCAGCTGGACCAAACGTCAATACCCTGTGCGGCAAAAAGATTTACACTACTGGTTGAGTAGCTCCTTAGAATGTGACACATGGTTAAAATAAGTAATTATGCAGCTTTAAGGCCTTTAAACATCAGGCACATGAGGAATAAATGACACGGAAAGTGTCATTTATTATGGCGAGTGCAAGTTGTTTGAGCTCCTTCTGGTAAACAGTGACGCAGCGTATCTGTCCAGGACTTTTGCTGTGAAAGGTAAGAATGGAAGGAGTGGATCTGGCCTGTGTCGTCTTAGTTAAGGAGATATAGTTTATGGTTCTGGCACAACGCGGCCAAAGCAGTCAAGTGAGAGGGAACAGTCTGGAACAACCGTCCACTTAAAGTGCAAAAAGACCTTGACCTCACAGGTTAATGGGTCAACGCTCGCCTTCAATAAAACGACTGAGGGGGTTTTGAACAGAAAAGCTGTAAAAGAGCCGTCATCGTACTGAGGAGCAGCAGGCAGTCGGTCCGGTTGAGGAGCCTCTCGGTGACGTTCCCGCTGGTGAGGACGGCGTAAGGACAGGCGAGCTCGGACAGCAGGCCGCTCATCTCCAGCTGGAAGGCCTCCGCCTCGCTCGGACCTGGGAAGGAGGGAGGGAGGACAAACACAGTGAGGCGTGACGCCACGAGACGGGGAAAACAGTCGGGTTGAATCTCACGGTTACAGTCGACGTGTTCGCAGCAACCTCACACAGAAACCCTGCAACTTCTACCACGAGTTAACATCTTAGTAATCCAAGATAAGGACTTTAAAAAAAACAGGTTTTTCATCTCTTTGCCTTTGTTATCAAACAGAAGCATCCATTTCAAATATGTTCTATTCATTGGCAGTGAGCGTCAACAGGGTGACAGGGTGACGGGGTGACGGGGTGATGGGGTGATGGGATGGGCCTCACAGTTGGTGGCGTGGACATTCTCCTCCAGCCGGCAGTAGAGTCGCAGCTCGGAGACGATCCAGGCACAGAGCTTCGTGAACTCGGGCGAAGCCGCTCCTTTGCTCACAGCCGGTTCCAGAGCCCCTTCCTCCAACAGGGGGCCTTGGTACCTACACACACACACAGATCATGTATAACACACAGGAAACCACACGTGATGTGACACGCACACACCTCAGCAGTACAGCAGAGTAATGAGCAACGCTGATAAGAGAGCTTCAATGTCCAAGACGTCACACTGTAGCCCTCAAAGTGCTTTCAGAGCCAAACCCCGTTGAGATAAGTGTCTGTTTAGTGAAGTCATTCACTCTAATGGGGACCTGCGTGCGCACACCATCGCGTCTTTGCTTGACCTGCGAGGGGCCACACGGTAAAGACCCCCATACACAGTCACAATGAACGGTTCACCCGGATGAACACGGGGCTTGGTGGACGCTGGACGTGTCGGCGCTGTCCTCGTATGAGTCATGCCGGGAGCTGACGCAGCTCCTCATGTGGAACCGGTGAAGCGGGTCTATTAATACCGGGCACGGCCCCTCTGGTTCACCAGAGAGGACCGGGGACTGGCCGTTAGCTCCGGCTGCTAAAGCTACGCTGTCACGGGCACGCGCCGCTCAGCGGACGCGGGTTGTCATTTTCGTGACTTACCCTAAATCTTCCAGAGAGACGAGAGTGTCATTCTCCATCCCAGTAGTCTGTAGTCGTGCTCTGAAAATCACACGTACGATGGAACAGAGTTTTCACATCAGCCAGCTCAGCTGATACACGTTTAACTTCTTCTACTTCCTCTTCGGACTCTTTGGCGGTTGGCGAGAGGCGCGCCGAGGCTCGCGCGCCCCCAGCGTAGCCGCGAGGTACAGCCGGCGTGACCTGAGCGAGATGTCCGATGTCCCCATGGTGCGAGGACTAAACGACGACCTACAGAGCTGTAAGACACTCTTTGTACATATGACATACATAATCACAACAAAACAAAGCCTTGGCCTGTTAGTAAGGATTTTAGTCGAAAATCTGTGTCGTTCGGTTCAAAAATGGAAAAGTTATAACCGTTATGCCTAAATATGCTCGCATTTGGGGCATGCTGGGTATTAAAATCTGCATATATTTCTGCTTAAGACGTGTGACGCGTTCGAACGTGCCCGACCACGGAAGCCGACGCAGTCTGAAAAGTCAAAGGAGTATAAAAAGAAAACAGACCGGCCACACTTTGATATTTCATGTACAACCCTCAAGGATCTATCATACTTTATTAGATTCATTAAGGCCCTGAGGGTTACATATCAGTGTCTTTTATTGAAATTGAAACGACTTTGTAAAGTGTATTTATTAACGAATTATTAACGATCTAGTGAAAGGGTTTACAGGGTTTATGTAATTACATAATCTATACAGTATTTTATTTTTTCTTTTGTTCAGATAGAACTCTTCCCACAATGCTTTGCTGTATTTCTGCTATTTAAATGAAGTTAATAAACGTTTTGGTTCCGGAGACGTCGCAATAATGTGTTATTTTGTCTCAGAGGCTATACCTCAGGGTCCTATACTAAAACAACCCCGTATCTTCTACCTCCACTGACTCAAGACCCCTTATCTTTTACCTCCACTGACTCAAGACCCCTTATCTTCTACCTCCACTGACTCAAGACCCCTTATCTTTTACCTCCACTGACTCAAGACCCCTTATCTTCTACCTCCACTGACTCTGCCTTAACTACTTCACAGCATTAGAGACCGACATGGGGAGACTTTGTCAGGCGTCTAGGAATTAAAAGGCATCTTTGATGAAGGTGAACATGAACCTCTGAGCCACAGCAACATTAAACTCTCAATTATCAGTTCTTCATGTGAACAACTGTCAGACAATCATCGGTTCTTTGCTAATAAGTCAAAGGCACATACACACTGAAGAAGCGTAATCAACCACAATATTAGGACAACACCAAAATTAGTGATTAAAAGATGATGTCATGGTCCGTTTCATATTATCGTTGTGAAAAAAGAGATGTCAAAGTAGCTTGTTTTCTTTTTCTTTTTACTGGTTCAAACACAGAGCATCGTTTCCCTCACCAACATTAATGTCACAGTCTTTGTAGTTTCACCTTTTCACATCCCATTGCCAACATACAGGGTTCAGCCAGCTGGAGTACATAAACAATGGATGGAATTAAACATTCAGCAGAATCATTAGTGGCCAAATATTATCAATATCAAAACGTGGAAACAATCCCACTCTCTGGACAGATGAAGGAAACATGGATTCACGGTGCTACTCCTCCAATAGCGGAGGAGGAGAGAGCTTCAGTTGGAAATGATCGGTTCCGGGCTGGGCGGGCATCAGGAGCCCGGCCTTGTCGGCGCTGTGGCAGTGGGATAGTTCTGACAGGATGGACAGCTGCAGGAGAGACAAAACAACCAGTGAGAAAAGGTGTTACACCTGTATGTTCCTCCCTCAGACGCAAACACAGCTAAACACACAGCTGAGGACGTGTTCAAGAGGAACAGCAAAGTAACAGGAAGTAAATATAAAGAGAGAAGATGCTGACTCATATCTGTGGAGAAAGCAGCGATAATAACCGGGTGTGTCTCTGCAGTTTCCAGACCAGATTCATGGTTATAAAACTATCTGCTTCCAGGTCACGACTCCAATTCAAGTCATTTATTTATGACTCATGAGTCAGCGCTATGGCGGAAAACAGACTCTTGGAATTGGACTTTGTACCTTGGATCTCAGTCAGGGTGCTTTTTAAAGATATACATCTATACCTAGATATAGATATCTATATATACAAGTGATGTAAACAGGGGGTTCTTGGTCCCTACCCTGGACGGTCCTCGGTACAGACAGCGTAGCTGATCCCAGGACTGTTTCTGCTGAAGGTCCAACGTTGCATCAACAAACACCTGAAACACCACGGAGCAACACACAGAGCAACATGTGAGTCTCTAAGGATAAAAGCTTCAGATACATGTAGTGGATTACACTACATTAGCACTTTAGGGATTATCAACAGATTGAGCTCATATATGTTGTGAGTATGGTCCATGTTGGACCCACAATGCCCCTCCCCCTCCCGCCATGGCATGTTTTAAATGAATGGGGAGGTCAGGTTACTGCAGCCGGTGTCAAGTAGTGGAAGAAAGAAAGAAAAAGAGCTGCTAGCCGCTTGTTCACCGTGAAGGTGAAGGGTTAAGACGTTTGTGTCTTTTTGTCGTGACTGTGTTGTCATGTGCGTGTGCTTTGTGGGATAAATAGACCGTACCTTCTTCCCATGAGCCTCTGCTGCTGCGTCATGAAGCACTGATGTCACACGAGTCTGAGGCGAGACAGAAGGACAGTTAGCTGCTGGACATTAAGAGCAGTACTGTAGTGTTGTAGTGTTGTAGTCATAACAAACACCAGCTGGCCTGCAACCAATCAGCTGTCAACGTTGCAGCAGCTGCATGGTCGTAAACTCAAAGCCCCTTCATAGGAACGCCGGCAAAATGGTGAACTATGTGACGAGAGGGCTCATCTTTCTGCTCCTACAAGCAAGTCTATTTCTGAAATATCATTCCATGATTAATTAGAATTGTCTATCCACACACACACACCTGTGCCAGGGATGTGCTGCGGTCTCTTTGTTGTCCGGTGGAAGCCCCGCCCCTTCCTCCCTGGCTGGAGGAACACTTGTAGCAGCTCCAGCGCGGCGGCGGCTCCGCGGCGGCTCCCCACCCCGAGTCCTTCTGCTGCAGGCACTGGTAGTGGTACAGGTGACCACAGCTGCACACACACACACACACCTGTAACAGGCGTGCCTAATAAAGTGGCCACCGTGTGTGCATAGGACATCCGGCGGTTACCTGAACACGATGATCTCCTCGGCGGCGTCCTGCCTCCTCTTGTACTGCTGCAGGCAGATGTTGCAGAAGTCGTGCCGCGGGTGGAGACCGCGCGTCACGGCCGCTCGCAGGTGAGCGAGGGACCAGTGGAGGTCGTGGTTTAAAAGACTGGTGGTGGTTTCAAGTAGCGTCTAACACAGAAAAAACACATTATTATTGAAGGGCAATCTGCATTACTTTCCTTTCTAATCCCCAGATTAACACAGTTTACAGATGCAATATTTAAATTGTGGTTCTGTTGTTTATTTATTATCATTATTAGATTATTTACATAGTGTTCACCTGTTCGTAGTTGAAAGTGTCCAGCATGCCCAGAATGAGGCCTTGGATCTCTGCCAGCTTTCCTTTCCCATAGACGGGGTCCTGACAGCAAACAGCGGCTCATTAGTACACAACATATAGCATGAAGATACAATAATGAACGCGTTTATGCATTTATAACGTGTTTATGACACATTTATAACATTTATGACGCGTTTGACGCATTTATGACACAATTACGAAGCATTATGACGCATTCATGGCGTGTTTAAGGAGCATTTATGACGCATTATAACGCATTTATGACGCATTTATGGCGCATTTATGGCACATTTAAAAAGCATTATGACATATTAATACGCAATTATGACATGTTTATGATACATTTATGACACAATTATGACACATTTACGAAGCATTATAACACATTGTTGGCGCATTTTGACGCATTTATGGCACAATTATGATACAATTATGACACATTTATGGCGCATTTATGACACAATTACAAAGCATCATGTCGCAATAATACGCAATTATGATGCATTTATGACAATTATGACACATTTACAAAGCATTATAACGCAATTATGACGCAATTATGACACAATTATGACACGTTTATGGCGAATTTATGACGCATTAACATGCCCAGCCCTAATATAAATATATATAACAATATTAAGAGCTTCTCTCTTCCTGTGTGTTGAGTGGTTAAAGTTGAAATATAACATATAACAAGAAGCGCTCTCTCTGGTGTTTGTTATGGTTCTTACAATCATTTTGTCTCATTACAATAAACCTGAAAACTTGAATTTGTGTGTTAAGCCGTGTTCTAGTTTAGTGAGACGGTGAATGTTTGAACATAATAATCCTGTGGATGGACCATAAAGCGATGTTTAACACTGCAGAGGGAGTCTGAGGGATGTTTTTAACACAGATGTTTGGTACCGATAAAGAAGAAGTAGGGGCGATAAAAACACACAAACACACCTGCAGGATTCGCTGGATGATGGCCGGCAGAGAGATGAAGCTGCTCATACAGGTGAGGACCTTCATCGTCAGCTCCTTCAGCACTGAGACACACACACACACACACACACACACACACACACACACACACACACACCTGGTTAACGGCGTTATTAGCATCACTGTCGTACTGTTTTAGGGGCTAAATGAACAATGAGCGGAGGCGCTTAATGGCTACACAACATCATACATGATCATACACTCTGTTATTTGTTTAACAAAGAAATCACCTCAAATACAATATCCATATCTTTACTTTGTCCATTTTAGAGCAGCATACACATGTAAAGCTCTGCCATTACACCAAAAAAAGGGGAAGGATTGTGTATATGTGTGTGTGTGTGTGTGTGTGTGTGTGTACCCTCAAATGTGTGTTCATCTTTGAGTCCCTTCACTAGTTTTTGAGAAGCCATCATGGTCTCCAGGAGAGGAAACCACAGAACCTGTGAGACATAAACAAGTAATAAATTTAATGTCCTCACTTTGCACTTTGGTCCTCACTCCACAGGTTAAAAACCCACTGTGGTCCCCACTTTGATAGCAGTGCAAACACACACACACCTCTCTTTGTTGCTGGTAGAGGCTGTCGGAGTTTCGGTGACACAACACGATGATGTCATTGAGCGAGTCCTTGACGCCGGTCAGGGTTGCGTCACCGCCTCTCTCTTCTTCATCCCTCCTTCCTCCTCCTCCAGCAGCTCCCCTGTCGCTCTCAGCCGTGAGGAGACTCAGTTTTTCCTTCAACGTCTGTCAGTGAGAGCGACAAGAACATGGACATGAAACGTGCATGTTCCTGCTGTGTTTGTGCTCCTGGACTCTGACTCCACAGCACCAGGTGCAGATGTGTAATAGTGACAGCTGCTTTAGGGCCCCTGCAGTCATGTCAGAATGATGAGCTCATGAATGGATCTAGGAAGTGACCTCTACCTCCAGCAAGACAGCAAACGCTCCGTGAACATCTCCCTTCTTCTCCAGCAGGTAGGCTGTGGCCTCGTTGTGGTGGTGCTTCTGTGTTATCTGGAGAGAAGGACACACACAGGCACTCTCTTGATCATTTCATGTGTGCTTTTAGCTGGTACACAACACACATGCATGGGCCTGATGATGAGCACAGAAGCCTGTACCTGGATGGCCTCCTCCAGCCGGTAGTGCTGCGAGCTCTGGAGGAAGCTCAGCAGCTGCTGGGCTGCAAAGCGGCACAGCAGGTCCAGCTGCAGCTCATGGAGGTCACGCTGCAGAGGCAGGACGCTGCCCGAGGGAAGGCCTTCCCTGGAGGAGGGAGGAGGAAGAGGAGGAGGAGATAAGGAGGCAGGAGTGGAGGCACATTTAGAAGAACTGAGGAGGAACAGGAAGTACTCGTACCGCGGCTCCAGGAGGCAGCTGAGGAACTGGAACAGGAGCTGGTCGTCCTAGAGAGAGAGAGAGATCTTTACTGTACTGTATCTTTGTACTTGATAGCTAAGCCTTAATTAATTCATACACAGTCTGTCTTTATTCCTTTATTCCATGCTTGATTTGGGAAGTTTAACTGTTTTCTCTGCCAATCTTCAGCCATTCTGGTGCAGAAATGTGTGTTTGTATGTCTAGAAGTATCCGCATGTCAGTACTAATGTGACCAGATGAAACGTATAGAATGACATGAGCGTTCATCCAGACCTCACCTGGAGCTCAGAGGTGATGTGCTGCACCTCTTCAGAGAAGTGAAACACCACCAGGTCGGCCGACTTGCTGGGGTCAAGGGTCACCAGCTCCTGTGAACACATGTTGGAGGGTTCGTATGCTAAAGATAACACGATCACTTCCAGACGTATCGTGAGCAGCAGAATGTCCCACGTCAGCTGTGTCACTTGTAAATTGTAAGTAGATGAACTTATGAAAGGGTGAGCTGTCCAGAAATGAAGGCATTCTGTGTGAGTTCTCTGACCTTGATGTGTTGAAGGACTTTGTCTCGGACGGTTTGCTTCTCCTCGGGGCTGTAGCCGGGCATGGACAGCAGGTTGTGGATGTAGCTGAAGATCTCCCCCTGACACACACACACACAGACACACACTCCATATTTCCAGAGGTCTTCTACATTTCTCGCCTCACACAAAGATGGAACTACTTTTCACCAGCTGTCCACCCTTTTTTTTTTCAAGAAAGCCTGCCAATCATATCTCACTAACAAAAGCCACACACACAGAAATATGAATCCACATACAAGCTACTCTCTACAAACATGTTGCATTGAAATGCAGACTCTTCAGGCGACAGGAAGAGGTTTTTAGTGTCGGAAGCGTTGTGGTTCGAAGTGTTGACCAATCACCTCGGAGCAGATTTGGTTGAACGCAGGCAAACAGAAGCAGAAGAGGCAGGAATACCGTCTGGGACCCGTCTATCGCCTGGCCATGAGTTTGACTTGTATTGGTGTTAAAAGAGCTTGTAGACGACCGTCATACAGGCCGCCCTCGATGCACACGTTCAAATTGACCAAATATCGTGTGTAGTTTGAGAAATCTACACACATGTAGGACTAGATTACCTTTCTGATGGGGTCTCGCAGGTAGCAGTCAAGGATCCTGTCGTACAAATGTTTCTTCTCATAAAGAAATTCACAGATTTGGTAGCTGGAGGGCAGGACGGAGACACAAAGACATGGAGGAGAGTCATCATAATCACAATGATATCGATAATAGTGACTTATAACTTGTATATCGTGACAAAAAACTGCACTAATCATCAATATTGTAGATGAAGTGTGGCTCAAAGTACAATGTGTAGTGTAAGAGGTCTCATAGTGACAAACAGAGGACATTATGACCACTTCACTTCATCTCCATGAACGTTTAGGCCTCTTTTTAAATTCACAGTTTGGTTCAGACTCATCAATAGAAAATAGAGTCTGAAGTGCTGAAACACACCTTCCAGGGACTATGGGAGCTGTTTGCTTAAGTTGGACCAAGTGTGTAAGATCACGGCCCGTCAAAACAGGTACACAACATTGTGTGTATTGAAACTAGGCAAAAGGTAGAAGATGGTCAGATGCTCACAACTTGGCCTTCTCTGCCAGAGCCAACAGCCGTCCTTCATCGAACTGGACCACGCCCCCGACCTGCAGGAGCTCCAGCAGAACCTACAAACGGGTCAGGAAAGAAATGAAGACATGGTGGAGAACCACAAATAGACTGCAGACATGAGAGAGAGCCAACCTGCTGCCTCTCGGTGTGTCTGGAGTCGTCATCGGGGCAACACAGGAACTCCAGAACCTGAAGACGGGAAGAGAGAAGATGGAGATGAGCGGTACCAATCGATTTCATATGATGTACGATGCAATAAGGTACGAGAGACAGTACTGTATCGTCAATAATGTACAGTTCAAGAGTATCGTTAGGCCAGACGCGCAGCGTAAATGAAAGGATTCTTTCATTTTAAAACTTTGACAACGAAGGAAACAATAAATTAAATCTGACTCTTCCCTGTGGACTCTGTGTAACACTACTGGTGGCGTATCGCACCCTGCCTGTGAGACACGCACGATGCAATCGCTGTTAGCTTGTGCGCTAACTAGCTAACTAGCGTGTCTTCCATTTTGTTTATTTTCACATCCCTTGTGCACCCATGCGGGAGCTTTGCTTTCCCTGTCTCTGCATGCAGTCGGATCTGAGTGAAAGTATCACAGTAATCTGTAATGGAAACACTGCAGTATTTGTTAGGGAGATCTGATTGGTCACCTGATCAAAGAGCTTCCTGTTCACAAAAAGCGTGTTGTCCGGTTTGGCCAGCTGGCGAGCCAAAAACGTGAAGAGCCCGCCCACCTGGGAGGGAGTGAAGTCTGGGTTGTCCACCATCACCTAGGTCAGCAGAAAGACATGTATGTGTTCAAAACAAAGGGAAAGAAAGTAAATTACATGAATTAATAGCACGTGTCGGCCATTTTTGTTTTGGCTAACAGCTACTGTTTAATACATTGAACCCTTCACATGAGCTAAATGTTGTCCGAGTGTTGGGACTTTACCTGCAGTAAGATGTCCACGATCCTCTGCTGGTACTCGAGGGCCTGCTTATCATTCTTAAAGTCTTCAAATGTCTAGAGGGAAGTAGGAACCACATCTTAAATGACAGAAAACAACGCAGCAAAAGCTAATCTCACAGTTCTGTTTTCTAAGATGAGAAATGGAAACACAGTTCTGCTGGAATCTACCAAAGCTAAAACAATTCAAGATGTGGGAAAACTAGAGATGGATTCCCAGAATTAAACGGCTGTTAAACGGCTGTGAGTCATACACAAAGCCATGGTAGCCCCGCCCCCTTTGGAGCTCAGTCCCGCCAATCACAGAGCTTCCAACGCCGGAAGCTGATTGGTTAAAAACCTGAAAATGACAATTCAAGATTCTTTCTTTACGCATTTAAATCTTTGACGTCCTGAACTGTCCTCACACAGATGGAACACCACGAACATACAACATTTAGTCTTCAGATTTTAGACTTTTATCAATCAAAATCACAATTCCGGTGCTGATTTGGAATCGTAGATCATGTCAAATTAAAGTAAAACATAACCTCCAGTCAGTTATGAGATGGCAGTCGTGTCTCAGAGACACTGGAAGAGGACTTTACTCCAGCAGAGTGCAACGCTTTGATGTTGCTAGCTAGCTATCTATAAATATATTCATAGCAGCAAACCCTGATAAGCAAAGTAAATAAATACGTAGCAACGTCAACCAGAGCAGATGATTAAATTTCACTATGCCTTGTATGAAAAGCATGGCCGGTTTCTTTAAGTGCATGTTAGTGAGAACGGCGTCCATCCGGCGGTTAGCGGCGATAAGCTTCACACCCATCCCTCTGGTTCCCCTCAGGTTAAACCTGTTACCACCATGTTTGGACTGTTAGCATGGTTAGCTGCTAGCCGCCGGAGCCATGTGCAGGCAGGCTGTATGGGCCTCAGGTCACAATCACATTGACATTATCATGTATGAGGAGTCATGTTTCTGAGTATTTGATGGATGAAAATGAAATATTCTCTCTTTTAGCTCTAGTTTTGGTCTCCACCAGCTCCTGAGGGGAATGCTAAATGAAGTATCGAGTCAGATCATTCAAAATCATCTTTTCATCATATGGTGATGGATTAGGATCTCTGCTATAGATTAAAGGCCGTATAGTAGTACTACTATACTACTATAAGGTACTCAAGATGTTAAACGCACATGTATCAGCATAACGAGAGTTCAAATGAGGTGGAGGACTCTCACCATGGCGAGGACATTGAGGAACTCCCGGGTATCAAAGTGGAGAAGTGTACGAATGAACGGGAAGACCTCCTCCTCCTCCAGCGAGTCGGCTGAGTGGAGACGGATAAGGAACTCAAACACCTGACACACACACACACACACACACACAGCATTAGCCCACTAGCATATAATAAAGGCTTCACATGACACACAGGAAGTGTCATTGCAACAATAAAGACTGTGTGTCTCTCCCAGCGAGTCCTAAACGCACAACACGACTCACAGCATTGAGTTACTACGAGCAGAGATGTTTTTAAAATGATATTTATTGTGTTCTACTTTACATATACTGTTATATGTCCATCCATCTGTCCATCCACCCATTTAATCATTAGGTATAAAGAATAATTAATAAAAAACCTGAAGAGAACAACAACATTCAACTTACAGTTTTGACCAGTAGAAGTTTATCTTGCAGACCCTTGCAGAGAGCACACACACACACACACACACACACACACACACACACACACACACACACACACACACACACACACACACACACACACACACACACAGACATACCTGGTTCTTGACTTGAACCACAAGATCTTCAGGGATCTCTCCAAGTGGATATGCTCTTCCTGCAAGACAGCAGCTACACACACACACACACACACACACACACACACACAGTATGACAATACAAAAACTAAAATTAGAGTTTTTTAAATCACCATTTTTTGCCGTTGTGAAGTGTTTCTATCAGAATCTTGTGATTCTCCTCTTTAACAGTGGGATTAACTATATGTGTGAACAAGGAATGTGCAACACTCATGTCAGCAATATGAACCCTGATCCACTTCCAAACTGGATCTACACTTTGACTTTTCTGCACTGCAAAATAAACTGTGGAAAACTATTAAATCACCATTCACAGAATAAACTGAGGGACGAGTGTATGATGTCTGTGTGAGCTGACCTGATGTACACCAGAAGCTTGTTCCCCATCACCACTTCCTCATCTGTCCCAGAAGAAAAGGAGTTTAAGTTCTTAAAGTGCTTTTCTAAACTTAAACTCTGGGCCGTGTGCCGTCCTCCTGCCTTACCCTTTAGGCTCCGCCCCGCTCTGATCTGTGGGCCAATCACTGCAAAGAGTTTCTGAAATAACAACACAAAGTTAATAATTATGATAAAAACTGGCGGCCTTTTTTTTTTAGGAAATGAGGGGTGGGGGAAAAAAATCGATACAGCATAGTATCGCGATATTTTGCCTGGCGATGTATCGATACACGGAAGCCGAGTATCGATCTTTTATTTAATTAATTTGAAACGTTTTTAGTCCTAGAATAGTAAAATATATTTATTTTTTGTTGACAAAGCTTTTCTTTGGGGACAATTTGCAGTTGAAAAAAAGATAATAAATTGCAATATATCGCAATACTCAATACATCACGGTATTGTGATAATATCGTATCGGGACGTATCGTGACGACATCGTATGGTGGGACCTCTGGTGATTCCCACCCCTAGAAATGAGGTAACCCAAACCCAAACGAAGAGTCTGAAACTCCCGCCGCGAGGAAACTCCTACCTCCATGGGTGTGATGTAGTCATTCATGCCGCTGGTGAACACGTAGATCATGGCATCGTAGAGCTGGTTCTCCCAACACACCTGAACCACCTGCAGACAGACAGAAGACGGTTCTTACTGAAAGTGATCCCAGAGGCGATCTGTTGGTCGGCATCGTTTACTCTGCGCACACACACACACCTGCTGTATGTCCAGGCTGGTCACGTCCAGGTGGACGATGCATCTCTCCAGGCTCTCCATCATACCGTTGCCGTGGTAATGGGCCAGGAGGTCCCTCATGAGGGGCGTGGTCAGGTGACCGAGGCGGTCCGCCACGATGTACGACTCCAGAGACTCCAGGAAGACGCCTTTAGCCACCGTGTTCTCCTGCAGCTGAGCGTACAGCTGGTTGAACATCAGGTCGCTGCGCACACGCACACACACACACACACACACACGCACACACACACACAAAAACACACACGTGAGCATTTGTATTATGACAAATGTATCTTGCTGTTCACTGTGGACATGCTTTTAATAGTACAGGTGGATATTTAAAAGAAATGATTAGGACTCAATGTTAAACCAAAGCCAGTCAGTGCTTCTGTCTGGGACTGCGTATACATACATATGTGTATATATATATTTATATATATATATAAATACTTACGCCCTCTTCAGCAGCAGGCAGTAATCCACCAGGACCGGAACCACATCCTAAAAACACAATTTGTTGTCAAAAAGTTGCCGCCAAACTCTCCCAACCTGGATTAAATGTAATAACTTGTTCTGTTTTTCACATTGAAAGACTACAACATCATCTGCATATTGCGTGATGCGTTTCTAGAACTCCAATTTCCGTTTCTGTTTCAATGTTGATCTATTCAATTTGAAGCATCGTCCCCGACGGCGGATGCGATAAGCAGACGCTGTCGGTGTGCTGTGGCCGACCGGGCCGTGGCAGCTGTGCTCCAGCAGGCGCGTTAGCTTACGTGGAAGTGCTGCTCCATCACTTGGATCTTGCCTTGCTCCGGACACTTCTTCAGAGCGTGCTCCGCCAGCTGGAAGAGGATCTCGACCATCTGCACACACACACACACACACACACACACACACACACACAGAGAAAGAGTGTCACGGTACGTCCAGCGCGGCTTCAACGCGGTGGTTTTTGTGTTCTCACCTTGTCGCTGACGACGCCCTTCCTTTTCATTGGATCTCCAAACAAACCTGGGATAAAGACAAGTCACACAACTGATTCTTACTCTCATCTTAATTTAAAACATCCTACATGTTGTATATTGAAGTGCACTTATTGCTGTTGAAAAACATGGACTGACATTGTGCATTCGGTCCCTGTAACTTCTACATGAGAGACTCAAAAAGTGATAAAGAAGTGGGGGTTGTGCTCGTCTCAAGCGGCCGTTTCATGATCCGTTAGTTTTTTGGCGCTTCATTTCTCACCAGCAGAGGTTGACGCTGAGGTTTCCTATCTCAGAGAAGATCCTCTGACCTTTACAGACTCCCATGAGACAGATCCGTCAGAACGCCTCTGAACGAAACTGAGCTTACAGAAACGACTGCGTTCCTCCTGCAGTATCCATTGTGAACAAGGCCAACAGGCTAACAGTCACTCTACTTTTGAACGCAGCTTTGCACGACAGCTGTCAGTTCTGATGGAAGTTTTTCCCTCAGACAATTTTCTGTTATATGTGATCTTATGTTCGAACTTCTACTTATGATAACGAGGCAAAGATAGAATAGATTACATTTTTGTCGAATTACTGTTTAATTACTGCAAAACATTTAAACTAAAGTTTTTAAACTGTGAAAACCTTATTTGGGATCAAGTTTTCAGTGTTTGTTTGCGTGGTGCATGATCCAGAACAAATAGTGTTGTTCCTTGATCAACACACACACAGGAACCAGCCGGGGCTTACAGGCTGCCAGATGTGTCATAACATGTGTTACATATGTCGTAACATGTGTTACATGTGCTATAACATGTGTTACATGTGCTATAACATGTGTTACATGTGTCATAACATGTGTTACATGTGCTATAACATGTGTTACATGTGTCATAACATGTGTTACATGTGCTATAACGTGTTACATGTGTCATAACATGTGTTACATGTGCTATAACATGTGTTACATGTGTCATAACTTGTGTTACATGTCATAACATGTGTTACGTGTGTTATAACATGTGTTACATGTGTCGTAACATGTGTCGTAACATGTGTTATAACATGTGTTACATGTGTCGTAACATGTGTTACATGTGTCATAACTTGTGTTACATGTCATAACATGTGTTACGTGTGTTATAACATGTGTTGTAATATGTGTCATAACATGTGTTACATCTGTCGTAACATGTGTTACATGTGTTACATGTGTCGTAACATGTGTCATAACATGTGTTACATGTGTCATAACATGTGTTGTACCCACCGACCACGGCTTTAGCGGTGCCCTCGTGGAAGGACCAGGCCAGAGAGAGCGCCTCGACGAAGTGCTCCTGCTTCAACAGGCAGTCGATACGCTGAACACACACACACACACACACACACACAGACGCACACACATGCACACACACACGGTCATGGATCAGGTGGTCTGCTGATGCGAACCCAAAGTAATCCAGGTAATGATTATGCTCTGACGACGTGGAGAGGTGTTTGCAACGTGAAATCTCTGCAGGTTACAGGATGTCCCGCCCTCGCCAGTGCAGGAAGTATTCATATCCGTCCTCCATTGTGATATGAAATGAAAAGTTCCTCAATATTCAAAGTTCAACACACTGGATGTCGGCTGACTTGTGCACAGAAGCTGCTCCCACTGCATACAAATGAATCCCTTATGCAAGTTATATGCATCGTTTTTCTAAATACAGCATAAGGTAATCCAGGTACATGATGTTATATTCATACATACCTCTCTCCAGTTCCTGAGAGCCATAATGTGAGCCGACTGGAAAACAAGAGAATAAATAGAATTATATATATAATGAAGAATGATGAAAACTAACTGCAGACTCAAACATGAGACACGTTTTAATCTCACACACAATCTCAACATTTAGGACCAAAAACATGACATATTTCTAAGTAGACATCATCAAATGCTATTTGAATGCAAGTAGATGTATGCTTTTTGCATTTAGTGTAATAAGTGAGAGCTTTATTAATAGTTTTTTACATTATTAAGTAGCTGGAAATGGAACTTTTTTCTAACACTGCCTTAAATGATGCAATCATCTTTTCATGTACGATGGACTCAACTGGTTCCACTTGCGCTCTCTTTTAAGTAGCTTTTAGTTGTCTTTAGACCGCCACACTCAGACATACTCGTCACGCCTTTGTCCTTAAACCCTTAAAGACATCAGGAGGCTTTAAGTTCAAAGAATGACTCCATCTTTTGGTTTAGTTGGTGGGATTCTCTGCCATTGAGTAAACCAGGTATTGACAGTGTGATAAAGAAGCAGCCATAATGCTTTTTGGCTCAGGGATTAACCCTTAAAAACCTCTTTGTTGTTCCCTTTTAACCAAAAACACCAAACGCGTGTTCCTCTCCGCTCGGCCAGGAGTTTGATTAACAACTTTCATCAAAGAAAAGATTCATATTTGATGGATGACTCAGCCTTTTTGTAGTTAATGTTTGGTAGTTTGTGTTGTGATTCTTGTGCGTGTGTTGTTGTTGACTAGCTTGGAGTGTTTGAGCTAAGCTAGGATCGTCTACGAGCTGCAGCGGTTGCAACACAGTACCTTGGTACCCAAGTAGACGATCTGTCCTGCGTAGCTGGAGACCGACTGGTAGCAGGCCTTCTCCCCGACTAAAGCCTGGAGAACACACACACACACACACACACACACACGTTAGACACACACACAAGACGACTAGGAGGAAATGCACAGATCACAATGTCGGTATCTTGTGGAGAGGGAAATGGACTTAGAGTCTGTTTTCAGCTTTTGGAGAACAACACAGGTTCTTCAGAGGCTTGTACCTTCAGGGTTCCTCTCATTGGTCTCTGAGATAACAGATCTGAATGAATGTAGTTCTGCTCATAATCATGTACCTCTGAAGAACCCTCTTGTGGAGAACGGTCTCTTCAAAGCTTCTTCGTAAGACAATGGGAATTTATTGCGACGTTTCATCCTTTTGAAGGAAAAAGTTTTGGTTGGAATCTTAAACAGACGGTTCTAAGTATAAGACTTTAAGTTGGGTTCCTTATAGAACCCAACAGGTGGAACAAGCCAAATAACCCAAATGGTTCCTTCCAAATGGGTTGGGTTCCTTATAGAACCCAACAGGTGGAAAAAGCCAAAGAAGGTGGAACAAGCCAAAGAACCCAAATTGGTTGGGTTAAGGTGGAGCAAGCCAAAGAACCCAATGGGTCGGGTTCCTTATAGAACCCAAAAGTTGGAACAAGCTAAAGAACCCAATGTGGTTCTCCTTAGCGTCTTTATTTGCCAAAAACAGCAGCGTCGTCAGAGCTTTTTTTCCGTTACGGTGTTCATGTACTTAAACTATTTGGATACAACAGCAACTGGTACCAGTACCACGATGGTCAGTCCCCAGTAAGTCATAAAAGTACCCAAAGGCAGTACCCACATGTAAGTACTTGTACTTGATGTGAAGAAAGTGGTATTGGGACCTTCCTATTTTAAACTTGAGCAAATTATTCATGATCACTATTTCTTACCTTTTATCATTATGAAGTGAATTATGGAACATTTATTGTAGAATTGACCTCTGACCCGATTAATGTTGACTTCTGGTCCTGTTCCTTAGCAGCTAACCATCACCAGAGACATCTGCTCCTGTTCCTTAGCAGCTAACCCTCACCAGAGACTTCTGGTCCTGCTCCCCAGCAGCTAACCCTCACCAGAGACTTCTGGTCCTGTTCACCAGCAGCTAACCCTCACCAGAGACTTCTGGTCCTGCTCCCCAGCAGCTAACCCTCACCAGAGACTTCTGGTCCTGTTCACCAGCAGCTAACCCTCATCAGAGACTTCTGGTCCTGCTCCCCAGCAGCTAACCCTCACCAGAGCCTGGGAGACGTTCCCTCCGGTCGCCAGCGATTTGAAATGTCGGCTGTTGTAGACCAGCTGCACCTGCTCCAAGTCCACGGTCTCCAACACCTCCTGACTGGGCCGGTCCACCACCTGCAGCTTCTCGTGGCTGTCCACTAGAACCAGCGTGCGGCTGTTAATCCACTGCAGAGACATGGAGACAGGAAGGACGACTCATTCACTCACAGGAAAAATATACTTTTATTCACATCATACCTGGTGCCAAATCTCGACCTAACGAAGTCGATGCGGCTGCCTATCCCTGTCTTTGTTCCAGGGGGGCGGGTCTATCCCTGTCTTTGTTCAAGGGGGGCGGGTCTATCCCTGTCTTTGTTCCAGGGGGGCGGGTCTATCCCTGTCTTTGTTCCAGGGGGGCGGGTCTATCCCTGTCTTTGTTCCAGGAGGACGGGTCTATCCCTGTCTTTGTTCCAGGGGGGCGGGTCTATCCCTGTCTTTGTTCCAGGGGGGCGGGTCTATCCCTGTCTTTGTTCCAGAGGGGCGGGTCTATCCCTGTCTTTGTTCCAGGGGGGCGGGTCTATCCCTGTCTTTGTTCCAGGGGGGCGGGTCTATCCCTGTCTTTGTTCCAGGGGGGCGGGTCTATCCCTGTCTTTGTTCCAGGGGGGCGGGTCTATCCATGTCTTTGTTCCAGGGGGGCGGGTCTATCCATGTCTTTGTTCCAGGGGGGCGGGTCTATCCCTCTTTTTGTTCCAGGGGGGCGGGTCTATCCTCATCTTTGTTCCAGGGGGGCGGGTCTATCCCTGTCTTTGTTCCAGGGGGGCGGGTCTATCCATGTCTTTGTTCCAGGGGGACGGGTCTATCCATGTCTTTGTTCCAGGGGGGCGGGTCTACCCTCGTCTTTGTTCCTGAGGAGCGGGTCTATCCTCATCTTTGTTCCAGGGGGGCGGGTCTATCCTCGTCTTTGTTCCAGGGGGGCGGGTCTATCCCTCTTTTTGTTCCAGGGGGGCGGGTCTATCCTCGTCTTTGTTCCAGAGGGGGGCGGGTCTATCCCTCTTTTTGTTCCAGGGGGGCGGGTCTATCCCTGTCTTTGTTCCAGGGGGGCGGGTCTATCCCTGTCTTTGTTCCAGGGGGGCGGGTCTATCCCTGTCTTTGTTCCAGCGTGATGCCGTCACCACCGCTATACAGTCACACGGCTAAACATTGCGGGCTTAAGAAAGCATTCCCAGACTTAAAGAGAGTGCTCAAGGGCTGAAAAAGTCAGCCAGAGACCTCAACGAACACTGATCGTAGTGTGGGATAGTCCTGAGCCCTCCTGGCGTAAAGCCTCGTTCACACAATCTGCGTTGTCTGTGTGCACTGAAAGCGAGTCGCGAGGCTCGCTGACGCATCGCGGACTCGCTTCATGTCTGCCTCTGTAAAGGGAGTCTGTTGGGGAGCTAAAGGCCAATGAGATCAAAGTCGGCGTTGTACCTGGAGGGAACAGGAAGTGCGTGGCGAAGACGCAAAATCCTGTCTCGCGCTTGGTATTATTAGATTTCATGCAATTGAAGGGTTTCTGTGAAAAAACGTAGATTGAGACCGCGTCCTTCTGGTGTCTCTGCTCAGTCGTGGAGTGTGAGAACCACGACGACGGCGAGACTCGCGACTACAAGACATCCGGTCGTGTCCAGTCGTCAATACAGCGAGCCGAAGACATGCAGTCGGGCGAGACCTCGAGTACTTACACTCAGGCTGATGATGTCACAGCTGAGGTGGAGTTGCTTCTGTTTGATGACGTGGATGGTGCCCGACTCCTCTTTCTTCACCTGAACAAACAAACAAACACAGACGAGTACTCTGAGAAAACCCACGAGCAGTTTAGCATGTAGACTTCCGGGAAATATAACACTGCAGCGTCTACACAACTCTTACAATCAGACCCATTAGGCTCTTATTTGAGCCGTCGAGTCAGTTAGTTTTAGTTTAACTGGACAATCTCAGATTCATCTCTCTGCCTGACAAGCTTTTTGTCCATGAAAACATGCAAATGCTGCATATTTGTATTGTTTCATAACTGTAATGCAACTGTCTGCAGGTGTGTTGATTGTAGTTTTAGGTACTAGAAGCAGAAGATAGCGCCCAATGTGTAGATATAAACTATGTTAGAGTATCTATAACAAGTATTCTGACCCTCGCAGAAAAAGCCGACCAACAAACAGGACTTGTGTCGTGTCGATTGTGTAATTTGCTACTTTGGGAGTTCAGAGGGAGGGGAGCAGATACCAGGAGGAAGTGGACCGTGTCTCCTTTACAGAACGCCAGGATCGGGTTGAGCGTCTTCTGAACAGGAACGAACTGCCAGGCCAGCTGGGGAACGCTGGACGGATCAGACTGGAGAGAAGGGAGAAAGGCATCGCGTCCGTGATCACTCGAGTCTCATCGATGAACGTTACAAACGCTCACAGATATAAAGAAGGATGAATTCCAGCCGTCAACCCTTGTTGTACTTGCCAGGTGTCCATTCTTTTTTAAGGACTTTTTTCTTCAAATTCAAAGACGTATAATGACTCGTGGGAATAATGCTGAACCACAGCCCGAAAAACAGTGTTAGGCGTTAGTGTTCCACTCTTCCAATCAGAGGGTCGGTGGTTCAAATCCTGGCTCTGCTAGTCCACATCAATGTGTCATTGAGCAAGACACTTAACCCCAAATTTCTCCCTGTTGCTGTGTCTAAAAATGTGAGTTGCTTTGGATAAAATCGTCACCTAAATGAAATGTTAAACTCATGTTTTTCCCATGCGATTAGTTGAATTTATTATTTCTGTAATTTTTGACATGGATTATTTCACACAGAATGTGAATGTTGCGCAACAATAAAACACCTTTTTCAGAGGTATATTGTTACCTCTGCAAATCCATTGCAACTTTTTATTGAAAACCTGCCACAAATGAGATCTCAAGGGAAATATTCACAGGCCGGTAATTTACATTTCCATGTTGTATATTTGTGTGTGAAGCTATTTAAATGTCAGGTGGTGGTTTAACAGACGGACCCAAACACCGACAACCGTACGAAGAATATTTATTTCCAACAAAAAAAACAAGGCAGACTCTCAGCTCTGCCGGTCATCCAGGATTCATAGAACCGTGGTTACCTTCGTAACTTTCGGTTTAACTACAAGGGGAAGGTGATTGGACACATCGGGGACCAGGACAGACAACCACAGGGGCAGGAAGTGCAGGGAACACAAGACAAGGGCTTCAAAATAAAACAGGAAACAAGACAAACCCACATGCTGACATCGCATCAATGAATGTGGACCAACAGACACACAAGAACAAAGTCAACGAGCAGGCGAACATACAGACCTTGCTGTAGGGAAACGTCATCCAGACTTTCAGCGAGGGCTTCAGTCCGATGACCAGAATCTGGAGGAAGAAAAACCGAAAGGCAGAAGCGTCACACACTTTACCCACAGTTGAGTGGGTGAGCCGATGACGGTGGATGTTGTGTGTTGTGAGGATTGTGTAGCGCTGCTTTCCTCTCCAATGGAGACATGAGGTCAGACAGGAGCGAGCAGTTCACACCCGGCACAAGAACGTCTGCATGTTACTCAATAAACTGTCTCCGTCCTCTTTATTCTTACGGACGCGATCAAAATTAAACTCTCTCGCGTCATTCATTGGATTCTGATATCCAGTTATGTGCCATTTATTATCTAATGCATTACATTCGATTACAACTACAAGTTTAATTAATCACCAAAGTTGTTGTCAGAGAATATTTCTTCAGAGCAGAAACTACAGATCAATGTATTGTGAGACTGTTTAAGGTTGTTTAATATATGTATTTATTCAATAACCTCCTAAAGTTTGAACATTTCTGAACATTTTAATTCAATTATATCGAATATGTGCAATATCCACTACGTTTAAGTACTTTCATGCACATTTTTATTCCATCTGTATATTTTATTTTGTTCTTGTTGTTTAATTTTGTTTTATTACTGTTCTGTTTGCTTGAGAGCAATGCTGCTGTAATCCTGTAATTCCCCCACTAAGGGACTAATGAAGGATAATCTCATCTT
Organism: Clinocottus analis; assembly: GCF_023055335.1. Classification (NCBI taxonomy): domain Eukaryota; kingdom Metazoa; phylum Chordata; class Actinopteri; order Perciformes; family Cottidae; genus Clinocottus; species Clinocottus analis. Next base: position 20,869,600 of record NW_027176240.1, on the reverse strand, counting down.
CCGGTGGCGTCCCACATCGAATGAGGCTTTTACTTTGTAAGCGCAGAGCTTCCTGCCGTGACGTGTGCGCACACCTTGGTGAGCGAGGCCATGGCGAGCAGCGAGTAGTGCGTGATGGGATGCTCCCTGAAGTCCGGAGGAGCGCGCAGCGGCTCGATGCAGCACACCTCCCCTTTGGAGCCGCTGAAGAGACACCGGGAGTCACAGGAACGCATCCCCATCACCCTCCTGAGAGCACAGGGAGCCGCACGGGACTGAGATCTCCACGGGACAGTCATGGACATGTGTGTGTGTGTGTGTGTGTGAAAGGGAATGTGTGTGTTCTTGCTGCCGTGTCGTGTCCTTCTGATTGTTTGGATTATAAACATGTGATGCAAGACAATTTTCTAAAAAGCATTATATTATGTTGTATCTTACCTTAGATATCATTAATATATATATATAAATGAGAGATAAGGAGATGGAGATGAGAGCAGTTACTGCCCACTGGCACCACACCAAAACTGAATTAGCATTATGCTAATATGATAGCATACTCCTGGACTTTAACTGATAATTTTTAAATGTGTTTTATTCTTAACAAAAACTAACTTTATTACAAAAAAACAACGTAATAATTGTTCCTCTTCAGGGAAATGCTAAACTGTGTCTTTATACGTTCCCAACTGACACTAACGCACTCCGACTTCCGGTTTAACCGTATTTCTCGCCTTCAAAATAAAAGCACCGTATAACAAACTGGTAACCAAATACATTTTGCTTACAACAGACAAAAAAATGCGACAAAAAACAACAAACTCGATTGGCAAACACATGTAATTACCACATAATATACGTGTTGTTTGGTTAATACAGCTAATCCTATGGGCTACATTTACCATCACAAACAATTAACAGCATAAATATAATAAATATAGTGAAATGAGAGAAGATTATTGTCGAACCAAATTATTATCTGACACGTTTTGCTTCTGTTTGTGTGCCGTCCAAACTTGCTTGTGTGTGTGTGTGTGTGTGTGAAACTTAAAGGTCTGTGAATTATTTACAATAATTTACCTTCAACACTGAGGTCAAACATACCCTATATGTGCACCATTAAAACATTTCACTACTTTCATTCACTTGGTTTTCAAAATATTGTTGTTCAATTGTTGCATCATCTTAAAAAGCACATCTTTAGATCAGCGACAACACTTTAAATCTACAGTCTTCATCCGGTGAGGACACAAAAGAGAACTTAATTGTCACATAAATCAGTGAACGGACGTTCTCAGGTTAAGTTGTGTTATAGTCTCACACACACAGACACACACACACACTGGCAACACAACTTTAATTTACCTGAACGACAGCTCGAACACTGATCCTCCACTGTCATTGCACACTGCGAGAGTCGGGTCCTCTGTGAACTAAAGACACAAACACAGGGAATTAATGCAGTGTGTGTGTGTGTGTGTGTGTGTGTGTGTGTGTGTGTGTGTGTGTGCGTGTGTACCTTCACATGCAGGATAGCTGTTCCTGGAGGGTGGGCATCAGTGATCGTCCTCAGGAGTTTTCCACTGGCCAGATCCCACATGGTGATCTGATCGTTCAGACGCAGAGACGGAGACAAGAGGAGGAAAGATGGTTAAGGACTTAGAAGAAGAACAAGAGCAGGAGGAGAAGAAGAAGAAGAAGAAGAAAGAACAAGAAGAAGAAGGAGACCCACAGAGAAGAGTACATGTACCTGTCCTTTAAGAACCCACAGAGTACATGTACCTGTCCTTTAGTGAACCCACAGAGAAGAGTACATGTACCTGTCCTTTGGCGAACCCACAGAGAAGAGTACATGTACCTGTCCTTTAAGAACCCACAGAGAAGAGTACATGTACCTGTCCTTTGGCGAACCCACAGAGAAGAGTACATGTACCTGTCCTTTAAGAACCCACAGAGAAGAGTACATGTACCTGTCCTTTAAGAACCCACAGAGAAGAGTACATGTACCTGTCCTTTAAGAACCCACAGAGAAGAGTACATGTACCTGTCCTTTAAGAACCCACAGAGAAGAGTACATGTACCTGTCCTTTAAGAACCCACAGAGAAGAGTACATGTACCTGTTCTTTAAGGAATCCACAGAGAAGAGTACATGTACCTGTCCTTTAAGGAACCCACAGAGAAGAGTACATGTACCTGTCCTTTAGGAACCCACAGAGAAGAGTACATGTACCTGTCCTTTAAGAACCCACAGAGAAGAGTACATGTACCTGTCCTTTAAGGAACCCACAGAGAAGAGTACATGTACCTGTCCTTTAAGGAACCCACAGAGAAGAGTACATGTACCTGTCCTTTAAGAACCCACAGAGAAGAGTACATGTACCTGTCCTTTAAGAACCCACAGAGAAGAGTACATGTACCTGTCCTTTAAGGAACCCACAGAGAAGAGTACATGTACCTGTCCTTTAAGGAACCCACAGAGAAGAGTACATGTACCTGTCCTTTAGGAACCCACAGAGAAGAGTACATGTACCTGTCCTTTAGGAACCCACAGAGAAGAGTACATGTACCTGTCCTTTAGTGAACCCACAGAGAAGAGTACATGTACCTGTCCTTTAAGGAACCCACAGAGAAGAGTACATGTACCTGTCCTTTAGGAACCCACAGAGAAGAGTACATGTACCTGTCCTTTAAGAACCCACAGAGTACATGTACCTGTCCTTTAAGGAACCCACAGAGAAGAGTACATGTACCTGTACTTTAAGAACCCACAGAGTACATGTACCTGTCCTTTAAGAACCCACAGAGAAGAGTACATGTACCTGTCCTTTAAGGAACCCACAGAGAAGAGTACATGTACCTGTCCTTTAAGGAACCCACAGAGAAGAGTACATGTACCTGTCCTTTAAGAACCCACAGAGAAGAGTACATGTACCTGTCCTTTAAGGAATCCACAGAGAAGAGTACATGTACCTGTCCTTTAAGAACCCACAGAGTACATGTACCTGTCCTTTAAGGAACCCACAGAGAAGAGTACATGTACCTGTCCTTTAAGGAACCCACAGAGAAGAGTACATGTACCTGTCCTTTAAGGAACCCACAGAGAAGAGTACATGTACCTGTCCTTTAAGGAACCCACAGAGAAGAGTACATTTACCTGTCCTTTAAGGAACCCACAGAGAAGAGTACATGTACCTGTCCTTTAGGAACCCACAGAGAAGAGTACATGTACCTGTCCTTTGGCGAACCCACAGAGAAGTCGCGAGCAGTCGTGGTTGATGCTGAGGGCGGAGACGGCTCCAAACTCCGCCCCCGTTGCCTTGGTACCCAGACAGAGCCGCAGAGCCTGGTTGGTGTCTGGAGGGCGGATGAAGGGCGTGTTTAACTGCTGGAGCGCGGGACAGACTCAGGACAAGGTGAGGATGGTGAAAGTCAAATGTTTTTTTTACACGTCAACACCAAAACACAACACACTGCCAAATGGAGAGCTGGAAATGAACGAAAAAAGAACGGCCAATTACAAATCACCAAATCAAACACAAAGCATGCACCAGAAATAGCTCAGCCAAAACCAAAATGGGCGTGGGCGGTGACGTCTCAGAGCCGGTCGGGTTGAACACAGAATGAACGACAGTAAGCGTGAAGGAGCAGTCTGACGGGGCGTTCATACCTTTTCCTGCCCGGGCGTCATCATGTCAGCAATACAGAGAGACACACAAGGGTCAGACCCACAAAACCCAAACAACACCACAGCATGACATCAAGACACGGACATTTTTGGGTCTGTGGAGACCGACAAGCTCTTTTCAACTTTTGACGAATTCCCCATTGAAGTTAGAACAATCTTATGAGACATAACAAATGAATACCGAAACCAGAACCCAATACCTGGGCTACTGAGGTGCTTTAACCTAATTCATATTTCATTTCATTTCCAGTAAACAGCCTCAGTGTCACCACACAGCTGGCTCTGTGTGTTGTTTGATGTACTTGTGTGTTTGTGTAGTGTGTCCTCTTCCTACGTTACACGATGGAGGTCATGTGGCTGCGCCTCCATCTGCTAGCTAACACCTGGAAGCTGCTTGACTCGGTCTACTTTGTAATAGTATTGTGTTTATTCTGTGCACACAACATCAACTGCTTGCCCGTTTGCCCTGGGAGAGGGATCGCTCCTCCTATGGCTCTAGCTGAGGTTTCTTCCATGACTCCACCTTCAAGGTTCTTTAAAAAAGTAACTAAGAGCCTGGGATCGAACTGCCCACCTTGTGATTAAAGGGCAACCCGCCCAACCCTAAGCCACTGCCGCCTCAATCCATGTATAACGTAGATAAATGGGCCACGAGGTCCTTGTACTCCCACTGCTGTCCACCATTAATACACCCAATAAATGCAGAGTCATCCGATGAGTCAGAGTTAAGAAGGAAAAAAACACACTCGGAGTAATACTGAGCCAGGAGAAGCACCTAGAGCTGTGGCTCGCCTGTAGCTTGGGTGAAATGTAGTGTATGTATGTATGTATGTATATGTGTGTGTTTCATGTGTATGAATCATGGAGAGAGATTCTGTCATTATGGAGACGTTTCCGTTGTAACGCAGCTTGTGGCTGAGGAGTTTAAAGATGTTAAAGTTTAGTGACCCCGATCAAAGAGTAGAACCCCGACCACTGTCATGGACGCTTACACCATGATGGGTCAGCTGACATCACAGCAGAATTGTGCAGAATCAGTACTAGAAACCCCACGACCATGCATACTGCATGCATACCCACGACCACGCATACACACGACCATGCATACCGCATGCATACCCACGACCATGCATACCGCGTGCATACTGACGGCCATGCATACCGCGTGCATACCGACGGCCATGCATACTGCGTGCATACCCACGGCCATGCATACCGCGTGCATACCCACGGCCATGCATACTGCGTGCATACTCACGGCTATGCATACCGCATGCATACCCACGGCCATGCATACTGCGTGCATACCCACGGCTATGCATACCGCATGCATACCCACGGCCATGCATACTGCGTGCATACTCACGGCTATGCATACCGCGTGCATACCCACGGCCATGCATACTGCGTGCATACCCACGGCTATGCATACCGCATGCATACCCACGGCCATGCATACCGCGTGCATACCCACGGCCATGCATACCGCGTGCATACCCACGGCCATGCATACCGCGTGCATACCCACGGCCATGCATACCGCATGCATACCCACGACCATGCATACCGCATGCATACCCACGGCCATGCATACTGCATGCATACCCACGACCAAGCATACTACGTGCATACCCACGGCTATGCATACCGCATGCATACCCACGGCCACGCATACTGCATGCATACCCACGACCATGCATACCGCATGCATACCCACGGCCATGCATACCGCATGCATACCCACGACCAAGCATACCGCATGCATACCCACGGCCATGCATACCGCGTGCATACTCACGGCCATGCATACCGCATGCATACCCACGGCCATGCATACTGCATGCATACCCACGACCAAGCATACCGCATGCATACCCACGGCCATGCATACCGCTTGCATACCCACGGCCATGCATACTGCATGCATACCCACGACCATTCATACTGCTTGCATACCACAGCCATACATACGGCATACATACTGAAACTGCTGCATACGCAGAGCACCGACTGCTGGAGCTCTGACGCATTCTCCATTCCACTCCACTGATTACTGCGACTGCAAATACTACCGACTCCTGATAGAAACTCTTTATCTTACGGCAACTACTGTTCACTAAGCAGTAGTCTCATTTCATGGTCAGTCGATTCATCAGCGCATTGCTCCTCCTCGTACTTGGTTTCGTAGCGTTACCCAGTGAGCACGGTCCTCACCCTCCTGTTGGGGAGGGGAAGGAACGACGCCCTGGACAAACACTGGATACCTTTTTTTTTTTTAAGGTTCCAACAAAGGAAGGCCCAAAAATAAAAGCTAACGTTGACGTGATCACTCTGATCCAATCATTCCATGGTGATAAAGGTGTTGGCGAGGTCCGGGAACAGAGGGGGGCAGCTGATACCGGACGGGAGATAAGGAAGGAGGCAACTGGTGCCTTGAAGGTCCCGATTACCTAAGTCAATAAAACCTGGTGCGCGTGAGCAGCCCGAGGATAATGTGACTGTGATCGCCACATTCTGCCTGAGACCTGGACCAACACTCTGTCAGCGCCAATAACTGCTTCTAGCTTCTTCTTTTAGCTCGTAAAAAGGTGAGTAAGACATTAGGGATTGTAGCTCAGTGTGTGTGTGGATGTTGTTTGTGTTGGTAGATGTTTATTCCTAAGTGGATATCATTTGTTTTGTGGGATTTGTCTAAACCCTTTCTCCCCAGTAGGCTAAATTATAAAAGCGTAGGAGGTAAATTTGTGGAATGTACAAAGAAAATGAAATCGGTCGATTGGTAATTGTGTCATTAATTGAATTTGTTGTTTTTTAGCAGATCCCGAGTAGATTCTTCTTGAGCAGTAGCTGATATATAAGGAACACAACATTAAAGTGTCCATGTAAAACATTAATACAATCATGAAGCAAGAAAATGATAAATACTATCAATTAATTGTTGTGATTAGCATATGTGTTATACGGGCAATGAAGCAAAGAGTGTGCCTAACAAAGTATACATAGGTAACACACTAAATTCGACAAAAGTCATGGATTAGTTGTCTATACAGAAATATCTATGTTTGATGTTTATACACATGTTGTGGCTGAAGAGGGCTGCAGCACTACGGCGAAGTCGAGGCTCAGAAGAGCATGGGTTAATGTGAGGAAGTCTTGAAAATACAGTACATTGTTTTTCATTCATTGATATATTTGTGGCTGCCTGCCAACATGATCGCTATATATAGATCTTCACATTTCAAAAGGTAAAATCTTAACTCTAATTTTTGGGTGGGAGGGGGCACGAAGGTGACGATTGTGATTAGCTTAACTAATTCTTAAAAAGCCACCTTGTTTTTTTTCCCCCACTACACCAGAACGATGACATAGCCAGACCTTTCTTTGGCGCAGTCCGACTACGCGAGAGCAAAGTGAGAGTATGCTGTATGCTACGGTGGCCCTGAGGGCTCAACACGCTGCGAATACTTAAGAACTCATGGAAAGAGATTAAAGACATGCAAGCTGAGAAACACAACCACATGCAGAAGGAGGTGTTTGGTTTGTAAATGTCTGCAGTGGGTTGAGTTCTCAGGGGTCACCATGGCTTTTCTTGTCAAAATGGCTGCTGTGAGGAATAACATTTACAACTTAATTTTGGATATTTAATCGTTTACGTTGGGACAAACATATGGAAGCCCTTTTCAGTCTCTATGATAAAAAAAAAAGATCCTGTAAGTCATAATTATGACTTAGTATCTCATAATAATGACTTAGTATCTAATAATAATGACTTAGTATCTCATAATTATGACTTAGTATCTAATAATAATGACTTAGTATCTCATAATTATGACTTAGTATCTCATAATTATGACTTAGTATCTAATAATTATGACTTAGTATCTCATAATAATGACTTAGTATCTCATAATTATGACTTAGTATCTCATAATTATGACTTAGTATCTCATAATTATGACTTAGTATCTCATAATAATGACTTAGTATCTCATAATTATGACTTAGTGTCTCATAATAATGACTTAGTATCTCATAATAATGACTTAGCATCTAATAATTATGACTTAGTATATCATAATTATGACTTAGTAGCTTATAATAATGACATAGTATCTCATGATAGTGACTTAGTATCTCATAATACTGACTTAGTATCTCATAATTATGACTTAGTATCTCATAATTATGACTTAGTATCTCATAATAATGACTTAGTATCTAAAAATAATGACTTAGTATCTCATGATTATGAGATAAGGAAGGAGGCAACTGGTGCCTTGCGGGGGGAGATACTAAGTAGAAATTATGAGATAGTTAAGTCTTAATTATGAGATACTAAGTCATAATTAATTCGTTTTTACCACAGTGGCGGACTCAGGCTTCCATACAACATGTCACATAGATAAATGTCTGACATGCAACATGACATGTGGACATTGTGATGAATGGAAGCCAGTGGGAGGAATAACACACAGCTGATTAATGACAGAGGACACCTTCAACCCCACTAGTGGAGCAGAAGAGGTGGAGGCAGCTTGCTGCTGTGGAAATGGATTTTTTGTGTGAGTTACAAGTGTAGTCTCATTCGTCAACTGCTGCTCTGAAATGATGCCGTCTTGTCTCTAGGTCACAGCCGGCCTCTTCCTCCTCCTCTTCGTCACAATGCCTCATCGCCTCTGCTCCGTCGAGATCAACAACAACTCTGGCTCTTACGCCCTCTCCAACCCGAGGTTACGCATTACTTTAGTACAGACGTGACCCATAAGGTGTTGAGAGAACATACAAAGTGACACCAGCAGCTCCAGCAGTACCACACCGTAAACTGCATAGTCTACACCTTAAACTATGTGTACTACGACATATACTACCCTGTGTACTTCAACGACTAGGTTGTACTGTCATAAGCACAGATAACAGACAGTTATTCTATAAAATGAAAAGATTATTCTGATCGGTCCTCCTAACACAGAATTACAATAAACTTAAGGTAAAAAATAATTATAAAATAAGGCAAAAAAATTAAAGATGTAACAGTATTGCACAAAAATCGTATTAAATGAACAATTGTTTGCAATGTTTTAACTGCCGACTGTGGCTCAGTTGATAGTTTTTTGTTACAATAATGTGAAAAAAACTTTTAAAAAGTGGGAAAAAAATGTTAACCTGTGTGACCTAATGTACAGTATTGCACACAAATACTATACTGTAGTATTACTATTACAAAAATACTAATACTATTATCATATTTCATCATATTTATCATAGCAATACTATTATTGGTATGATAAATATGATGAAATATGATAATAGTATTAGTATAATAAAACCATTAATATGATAATAGTATTGCTATGATAAATATGATAAAATATAATAAATATGATAATAGTATTACTATGATAAATATGATAATAGTATTGTTATAATAAATATGATAATTGTATTGCTATGATAAATATGGTAAAATATGATAATTGTATTGCTTTAATAAATATGATAAATATGACAATAGTATTGCTCATTGTATCTTTATACACTCTGCATTGCTACAATGTCCCAGTAAATGAGGCATTAGTTCCAATGAAGAGAAATCTTTTCTGCATATTTTAGACATATTTTATCTTGTGTCTGGATAGAGTAACTTGTCATCACATGGGTGAGATGCTCATATGTCGCGTCCCTCTGCCTTCAGGGTGTTCACAGAGAGCGGCTGCTGCGAGGTGCCCCTCCCCCCCATGGTGGGGCCCTACTCCAACGGCTCCGCCTTGTTCAACAAGCACAGCGGCAGCGCCACCGGCTCCGTCGGCGTCTTCACCTACGACCTGTACAACCCCGACATGAACGACTACAGCCACTCCATGGCGGTCATGTTCTCCGTGCCCTACGACCGCAACCTCTACTCCAACTGGTTCGCCGTGGGGATCTTCGACCGGGGGAACAACTGCGACTTCGATCTGTACGACACCATGTACAACGGCAGCGAGAATAATTTTGTCAGAGCGAAGGCCGACGGCTCCTGCATTTCTTACGAGGGCGACTACGCCATCGTGAGCGCCTCCATGTCAGACTCGGGCGAAGCCGTCCTGAGGGTGGACATCAGTGACACCGGCATGTATTAAGACAGGAGATCCAACTGTTGCTATCTGATATAGCAGATAGCTTATACTGCAAGATAAGTGAAGCTCAATCAACTGGCAGAGCTGCAGAGAAGCTCATTAATCAATATCCTGGTTATTTCTGGTGTGATTTAAACATAAATTAAACTAAATAATAAGGTTGTTGCCTAATTTGCAAATAAAAAAATGATTTTTTCTGTCAATTGGATCATTTCTTTTGGAAAACGGTCATGTTTATATCTTTCTGAATGAACTTGTGTTGTACCTTTAATTACATGGAGCATTGTTTAAAAGACAACATAACTGAATATAGCTGAACATAGTGCAATATAGCTGAATGTAGCTACATATATTTGAAAATGAAAGAATAGCTGAATATATATGACAATTGCTGAAAATAGCTGAATATATAAAAAAAAATGGCTGAAAAATATATGAAAATAGCTGCAAATAGCTGAATATATATGAAAATGGCTAACTATATATGAAAATAGCGTACATCTGCTGTGGGCTTTTTTTTTTAGAGAAGAGGATTATAGTTTTGGGGATGTCATGCATTTATACCCATGACTTTAAGTTAAACTTAATTCTGCGGCTAAGTAAAATCTTCCTTTCATGGTGATGATCGTCTGTATTTCAAACACTGACCCCGTGTTGAAGAACACTTGTTTTTTTCTACGGTTTTATTACTATTTTAAAGACACACCAAGTGAGTAACTGATGTACAAATGATCACTTTGTGGGTGAAGTATTCTTTTAAGATGAACCCGACGTGTCAATACAGTGGTTCTCAAACTGTGGGGCGCGACCCTCTAGTGGGGCGTGGAGGTATTACAGGTGAGGTGCGGGGGGAGATGCACATTCTTAAAAAAAAAGAAGTAATAATCCTTTATTAATCCCACAGTGGGGGAATTATTCTCTGCATTTTACCATCCTTAGTAATTGAGGAGCTTTGTGCGTCTTGCTCAAGGGCACTTTAACGTGAACCTATGGGGAGAAAACAGCGATCCAACCGGTTTCCTTGGTCATCTTTTTGGCCAAATATGAGTTATTCTTTGCACATATATAACTTTATTTGCATTGTTTTAACAAAGTGATTACACATGTTATTAGTTTTTGTCAGATGGAGCAATCTGGTTTACTTGAAAGGGATTTACATTTTCTTTAATCTATTAATTAAAAAAGCACGGATGGAGGAGTCTCAAAAAGTCGGACCATTTTGTTCCCATGTTGTCGGGGCGGTGCGGCCTGAACATTTTGCTTCCTCCAAAGTGGAGACAGAAACAGTTTGAGAACCACTGAGTTAAAGTGAAGTGAAGAGCTTCTAAACGAGCAGTAACTAGAGCGGTAACCTCCATTCCTCACACCGTTTATACAAACAAGAGCAGCATGCTACAGAATAGTGCGACACAACCGGCACCCAAAACATCACATCGGGGGCGGGGCCCTGGCACAGGTCCACCTGTCCGTCACTGACATGCATGGTGTCATTGGGGCTTCATTAGTCGGTCACTGTGTGTGCAGTGAGAACCCCTGAGAGGACCCTCGTGCAGTCTGTTTCATCCAGAAATAACTAAAGGAAACTAAACCCAGTCCATTCTGTGGTTTCTGTGATGTTGCATTGCAAACATGTGACGATGTTAATGACACACATTGTGTACGAGAAGGTGCATCATGGAGTTTGGACTCACCGAACACCAGAGCCAGACCGTGAGACGTCCCGACCGCGATCACACCGCCCACCGCCTGCAGCGACACAACACACACTCACTCTACTTTCTGTCTTATTGTTGCGTAAGATCTTCTCAAACTGGCCAACATAAATGTTTCTAGTTGATAGAAACGATCATATCCATTTGAATAAAGAGTAAACTGTGACTGTGGTGCAGACCGGAGGCCTGATTACACACACACACACACACACACACACACACATGATCAGCGATGGAGGAGCAGTAGAGGACGCACAAATGTTCCTTTAAATCTCCTCTCTGTGTTCAGTTCACTCTTGAATAAAACAATACTCACTATAGCAGTCGGCAGTCCAGCATCCACTTTGTCCTGAGGAACATATACAAGTGTTTTTATGACGCTTGAATACATAAATGTATTAGTCACGACACAACAAATGTACAATATTGAAGTTAGGACTAAAACACAGAGTTCAGTTTCACTGAATTAAACAAAAAGGATGACTTTGTAATAACAGATCTTAAAGCAACAGTGTGTACGATTTAGTGGCATCTAGTGGTGAGTGTGTGCGTGTGTGTGTGTGCGCGTGTGTGTGTGTGTGTGTGTGTGTGTTGCTGGTCTTACAGCAGCAGAAACGATCTGTGCAGAGATGCCCTTCAGCAGACTGTGTCGAAGAACAGACCCGTGAACGCTCGCATTCAGATCCACCGTCCTCCTCCTCCTTCACACGAACACACAAAGACACACAAAGACACACACACACAGAAAGAAGACAGCTTCCATGTGAATAACCTGTAGTCAGGGTTTGTGTTGTGTTCACTGCTGTGAAACCTTAAAGTTACTTATAGTGTGTGTGTGTGTGTGTGTGTGTGTGTGTGTGTGTGTGTGTGTGTGTGTGTGTGTGTGTGTGTATGTGTGTGTGTCCATACCTTTTGAGCAGGTGTGCTGGGTCTCCGCTGTCAGAGCTGGCCAGAGAGGAGGTGTCACAGGAGTGAGCGTCCATGTTGTCTGTGTTCAGCACGCAGGTGTCCTCCAACACAAATGGTTCCTCCTCATCCTCCAGCTGCGCGCACACACACACACACACACACACACACACACACAGACACACACATCTTAGCTAGAAGGTTCGCTCCTACACCCACACAGGATCCACAACAGAATATGTTTATCTGACGATACCTTTACACCTGCCGAGGGGACACAAACAACTTTGATCTGTGCTACAGCTAGCAGAGGACGCTAGGCTGAAATTTACAAATTTTGTAAGAAACCAATAAAATAGGAACTATGCTCTCAGTCCAGTACAAGCTAAAGACATGTCCCACGTTACAACAGCCAGATGAGCAGACAAAATAAAACATAAATAAATTCTGAGCTCACATGGAGACACACAAACGCAGGACTGGTCTGGCGGCCATCTTGGAACGTGTGAGTCTCTAGTCTATGCCCCCGATCTAGATTTAGGCTGATCTTTCACAGAGTTGCCTTCATCCTGGAGTCCTCACCTCGTTCAGGATGCTCTCCAGCGTGGGCGGCGTGTCCACTTGGGGAATGTCAAACTCCTTGTCATCGATCTGAGAACAGAAGCGTTTCGAGGTTTAGAAAGCCGCATTTGTTTTATTTGTGCTTTCTTTATCTTCATCTAAAACAGTCAGAAGGGGGACGATCCCACCCTGATGCCCGAGCAAGAGGTCCGGGAGAGCCGAGCCGGAAACCCACTCCAGCTAGATGGAGAGAGGGATGGAGGAAGGGAGGGAGAGATGGGTAATAAAGCGTGCATGCTGGCATGTGATGCAAACGATACAATATAGTTGTCGGACAATATAGTTGTCGGAGTGCCCGAGGGCTCTGGGGCAGACATGTTGAGCCCTTTGTGAACCCTTTCCAGAAGTCAGCATTAGATGCTGACTTTGCCTCAGGGAGTTACCCACAATGCATTGCAACGTGAGGTTAAATACGCAGTTCCCAATGGAAGAATGGAGACGTTAAAAAAAAAGGTAAACAAATAGGCACGTGGGCATTTAGCCCGATTAAACACATGAATTAGAGGAATGCAAGCAGAATAAATATATATATATATATTAACAGGAAGTTACAGAATAAAATACTTCCTTTTAGTTCCGATCTGTAGTCTAGTTTACAGATGACGTTTGGATTCATTCATATGTGATTTTAAATATATGTTCATGTAGAAATGTGTGTGTGGCTGCATCCTTTGTTGTTTTTATGTCTGCCTGCGAAATACATTACGACTGGTTTTGATGTGTGTTGTATGAATACGATTTAGTATTATAAACCACACAAAATATGTTTATAGATTAAACCTGAGACTCATAGTCAACAATCAAGCGTGAAGTATTACAACTACACATAAAATAAGGATTTTCTACAACACATGGTGTTTGCTGTCAGATCTACGAGCCAATCAGCTCTCTGATGTGGTGACAGCCAAGCGTTTCCCATCATGCACTGGGCCAGACAGGCGGTGGAGAGCTGCTGCAGCACCTTGCTCTGAAATCGACGGCCGCCTCGCTCTCGTGAGAGTATCGTTGACCACGCGATGGATTCTGCGCAGAACTGGTTCATCTCGAACGAGCCATCAAGCCCTGAAGACTCTCACTCTGGTTCAGGGCTTGATGGTTCAGGGGGAACATTGGGATTGGGCCTTAACATGTAGGTTCATTCATAAAAAAATGACGTCATCCAAAGCAACAGGGTCAGCTGTGGTGGTGCACAGGGGCTGATTGGGAAATGTTGCCAACCTTTTTTAGTTGAGCTCAAGATTATGCCAGTCGTGCTGTTTATTTCAGATATCATGTACATGAGTTATGTTATCAATCACATCCCATGAATAACAAACAATACGTTTGTAACAACCGTTTCAGTGACTTCGCTCCTGTTTGTTTTGGGCGTGTGAAAAACACAACGGGAAAAGAGGTCACGTGAACGCACCACCTGACGGGGCATGTTGGTCCAATAAAACCTTCCTCATTTTGTGGAAATAACAAGAAAATGATTTATTAGTTCACTTGTCTGAAGCGCAGCTCGTGCCAGCATTCCTGGTTTGAATGACGGTCTCGTCTTTACGGCTTCAATGTTAGCAAAGCCGTGTTAGCGACGGCGGTAAAAACAACAGGAGGACTCGAGTGAGTTCCTTCTCGCGGCTCCGCCATGACACCCCGAGATACGAAAGCCTCTCACCGCGTCCATCTCCGCCAGGTTGAGCTGGGAGGAAGCAGAGAGCAGGCTGCGGGCGTCCGGAGACTCCGACATCGCGGTGTTTACATGCGCAGAAGGGCTGTCCGCCTGGGTTTCCCTGCGGCAGCTTCTTCTTCTTCTACTACTACGACGGCGGAGTGTATTTCTTCTTCTACGGTTTACCGGCGGGTAGCAGCCAGCGTTAATGCGCATTACCGCACCCCCGCTATGTGGGAGGCTGGGCCAGTTATCTATCCTCTTTTGAGAACTGTGTTTTGCACAAACACATCATTTGACTTGGTGGAAGGTGCATAACAATAAAAATAAAAATAAACACAAAAAGACATCATATTAAAGTAGAAAAAATCCAAATAAACATACAAAAAACACACTGATCACTAAATTCTTCTCTTGTCTTCTTCCTTGTTCTGATCCTTCTACTTGACAGTGTTCACATAACTCTGGGGGATGTTCACTTAATATGTGCAGTGTTTCATTAAGCTACTTGTATTACGTTCCTACTCTCAGCTTTGTTGGGATGTTCTCCTTCTCGCTGCCCTGTGTTTCCTGTATTCAATTCAGTTTATGTTTATAAACCCCAAATCACACATACAAATTTGCCTCGGAGGGATTTACAATCTCTCACATCGGATCAGGAACAACTCCTCAAATAAAGATAGTAAAAACATTTCACAGGAAAAAAAGGGAGGAACCTTCATAGAGCAACAGAGGAGGATCGTCTCCAGGATGGACAAAATAATACATGTCATGTGACCAGAATGAGCAACATAACAGAGTTACAGCACATTACATGATCATGACAAAAATTATTCATGTAATGAGTAGTATACACACGGTACACAATCCAGATAACCACAATCCATGAAGCAGAGGGAAGTAAAGAGGAGGGGCATCAGCAAGGCCGTAGCAGGAGGTAGGAGACAGGAGACAGGAGATTGAAAGTAGGAGGCAGGAGATAGGATGCAGGAGGTAGGAGGCAGGATACAGGAGGCAGGAGATAGGATGCAGGAGGTAGGAGGCAGGAGACAGGAGGCAGGATACAGGTGGCAGGAGACTGGAATTAGGAGGCAGGAGACAGGAGCTAGGATTCAGGAGGCAGGTGGCAGAAGATCCAGATAACCGCAGTCCATGAAGCAGAAAGAGGTAGAGAGGAGGAGCATCAGCAGGGCCATGGCAGGAGGTAGGAGACAGGAGGCAGGAGACAGGAGGCAGGAGACAGGACCGTCTATGATCCATGGAAACTTGAGGCGAGGAAGCACATAGGCTCTAGGAAGAAGTAAAGTAAGTGAAATGTAGACTGTGATCATACTGTATTTATAAAACAAGGCACATAGAGGCACACACACACACACACACACACACACACACACACACACACACACGTACGTAAAGTAACAAATCATCTACATAGAAACATGCAGATTGACTCGTGACACTTTTAAACAATTGTGCTCTATCTGTATACTTTACTTGTGTTTCTACTTTACGCTACTGTTCTTTTTACTGCACTACACCTCTGAAAGAAATGCTGTAGTGTTACTCCATACTTTGATCAGCTGGAGAGGAAAGTATACAACATGAAAGTGACTCTTCTATTCCCACACCTGGAGGTACTTTACGGGTATGATTATGGGCATTATTACTTTTACTCAAGGAGTCCATGTTCCACCAGCAGACTCTCTCCCTGACTCGTTTCACAGTATTAACGGTATTCTTAAAGTATTTAGTACCAATTATAATACATGTATTATTATTAGTTATGTATATTGTGTTAAAGTCCCATATGAGGATTTGTGTCTCACAAATATATTCTCATATGATCATTACTTTATTCTCATTGTCTCATAAAAGTATTCAAAAAGTGGATTTCATGATCAGTTTTACAATCTGATGCAACAGTGTGATAAACCCTCGGTGCTCCAGGATGTAACCAGCATCACGTTAAGTGACAGTTACAAAGGACAACACACCTGTGCAGCACGCCTAAACACACCTGTGCAGCACGCCTAAACACACCTGTGTGGGACGCTTAAACACACCTGTGCAGCACCTGTGCATTGCTATTATTATGATTAAATCCATTAAATGTGTATTTATGGTTATCATTACCATCTGTGGTTTAGTGTAAAGAACAGATTCTTCTTCTTCAGAAAGGCCATTTTGGTGTTTGTGATGCAGAAATAATTCAAAACGTTGTATTTTGATGTGTTTTGGATCATTTCTGTAATGGTGCCTGTGCGGTCGGGAGGTTTGTGCGTCATCAGGCTTCAGACGCAAAGACAATCAGTTTCTGTCTAGAATGATTGTCAAAAATATGCAAATACGACACCGTGGTGAAAATCTGTAAATGTCTTATCAAACATGGACGATGATAAAACATAATGTTGGTCATTTAAATTATGCATATATATATATATATATATATATATATATATATATATATATATATATATATATATATATATATATATATATAACATCTGTGATTCATTTATGTATATAACTCCATTTGTGTATTCATGCTTGGACCATGACGTTGTGGTAGGGGAGAAGAAGAAAAGGAAAGGAGAAAGGAGAGACGAAGGGAAGGAGACAAGGACGCCCCCAGACCGTGTTGGGTCGCAGCCCGCTGTATTTCTTCGCCTCCGTTCACCTCCATTCACACAGTAAATAAAAGCATGGAGGCTCTGGCTCTCGGGATCTAACACCGAACAGCGGGGGGTGAAGACACCGCCGCATGCGCGCTCCCTCCACACCGAAAACACCCGCAGGAAGGACGCGGGGCCGCGGCGAACGCTCTGCCGCCGGGACCGCGCTCGTTTTACGGGGGGAAAGAGAGGATTGTACGCCGGGACACGGAGCGGGGCAGCCCGCCTGCGCCGAGCATGAAGCGGACGGCCGGAGTGGCCAGGCAGCACAATGGCCTCGTTTCTCCGCTGGGGAACAACAACTCCGGGGCTTCGAGCATCGTCTCCCCGCCGCAGCCGAGAGCCACCGGGGGCTCCGACGGCGGGGCTGCCGGCGGCGGCGGCGGCGGCGGCGGGATGGACGGCCTGCTGGATTTCTCCAAAGGCCCCGCCACCGTCAAAACCGAGCTGGTCTGCAAGTGGATTGACCGAACTTCTTCCTCGAGACAGACGCTGCTCGGGCGGACGGCGGCGACGTCCGTCTGCGACCAAAGTTTCGGCTCCATGCACGAGCTGGTGGACCACGTCACCACCGAGCACGTCGCGGCGGGGCTGGAGAGCCTCAGTCACGTCTGCATGTGGGACGAGTGTCTGCGCGGCGGGAAGGCGTTCAAAGCCAAATACAAACTCATTAACCACATCCGCGTGCACACCGGGGAGAAGCCCTTCTCGTGCGCGTTTCCCAACTGCGGCAAGATGTTCGCACGCTCCGAGAACCTCAAGATCCACACGCGCACGCACACCGGTAGGGGCTCGTGATTTGTGTGGTAGCGCGCGGGTGTTCCCGTCACCCCCCCATGACACACACACACACACACGCACACACACACACGCAGGTCCAGAGATATTGTTCCAGCCCCGCGAGGAACCCCCTCCATGTTTACGTAGGCTCGGTTCCCTCATTACATCCGGCCTCCATTGCTCCCTCGTTTCCTCGAGGAATCATGGGGTCGAAGCTGCAGCTTAGGAGTCATGCAAGGTGACAGGAAGCAGGACAAAGCAGCTGTGTTGTGAGACGGAGATAAGACGAGCACCCGATCCAATTGATTCGATGTACACGACTGTGTGTGTGAGTGTGTGTGTGTGTGGGGGGGGAGACGTGTGTGTGTGTGTGTGTGTGCGTGTGTGTGCGTGTGTCTGCACAAACCACAGCTCGCAGGAATCCTGTTGTTTTTCCTCCACTATACCCCAAAATCTGACAACCACTATTCTACTCTGTTATGGCAGTGTGCAGAAGAAGAAAAGGAAACTCAGCGTGCCTAATGGATTTATGAATGCTTAATAAATCAATTAGTAACGCTTTATAGATGAAATAAAAGCAGACAATACGAGAACGTATGGGGTTGCCAGGTTGGGAACCATCCCTTTAAAAAAAAAAAAAAGTATTATTAGGACCGTCAAACTAGAGCTGCGTAACATTGAGTTGACTATTTTATGGTATTAAAACATTATAACCGCCGTAGACTGCTAATGAAGTGTATGTTTATGTACATTTTTAGCTTTATTGGATGTCGATAAGGTCGAGAAATAATGTTCAATGTATACAAAAAATGTTATTTGTATTTTTTATGAACAAACCACATTCACAAACTCATCTGAGGTCCAGGTTGCATCACTGGTCTTGCAGAAATGGACCGTTATACATTTAAACCTATTTACTTTCATATTTTACGATGTCAGAATTGAATTTTCAGTCAGTTTGATCTTGTAACTGGAGGAGAGAGGAAGCCCCGGAGGAGACGCTGACGGTCACAAGTCAAGTTTGCCTCAGCGCTGCGATATGGATCCACGTCCTGACTCTGACTCTTTGAGCAAACGTCTGGGTCAAAGATCTGTGAGCAGCATCCTGAAGTGATGCCGTCCTCTTCTCTACGGACACGTTCTACCTGTTACGTCATGTTCTATGTTTGTTCTATGGAGATAGCTTCAGCGTAGCATCATTAAACCAGAGGAATCCCTGCTAACGGTTTCATCAAAACTCTATTGTGTTCCATTTTAAAACTCAATATCTAACTTTTCAATTATTTGGTTGTAGTTTTTATCTGCAAACCTTGAACAACAAAGATGATTAATATTGTCTAATCTTCTTTTAATGAGGACAAAGTGAAAGGAAAGCATTACTGAGCATGCTCCAGGTTTCACCTTTGTGTGTTCTGTAGTGTTTTGGTCAAATCTTATGATCATTTGTAAGAAGACTTACTTTACTTTTGAGAACAATATTCTGTTCAAAAGCGTCATAATTACCTGCAGAAAATGAGCGTGACAGCTGGAATAATAAACGTCAAAGCGCTGCTGAAGATGCAGAAACCTGGGAGCTAACATCTAAACGGGCAGAACGAAAGCAATCAAGCAATTTAGTTCAGCAACTGAGTTGCTTCAACATCTTTGTGCTTCAAGGGAACGTGAGAGCTCAAGTGCGTTGCTACTGCTAGATCTGTACCGTAGTTATGAATAATATAGTTATTATACAACGTAAAGATTTATTTACATGCTACACAGAACTGGACTTATGTCACTGGTTGACACTATTGGTATCGTCAGTTTTCCGATATATATATATATATATATATATATACATATATACATATATATATATATATATATATATATATATATAAAATAATTAGCACAGAGTTATAAAGTTATTTCTCCTCTTACGTTACGAATAAGCCCACCTCTCACGTCCTGCAAAGCAAACCGTTGACTTTATATTTATGTATATGCAGAAGCATTTTCCAATATAATCTCTTGATGAAGTTCAGTATTTTCCTTCAATCCCATACCGTATTGTTTCCTTTGCGTTAAGGCAATAAGTAACTTTACTGGTAATATACACACTTGAAGTTATTTTGCTCTTTAATCAACATCTGAGCAGTCGTAGTGAAATAATAATTTCTTAAGTACTAAAAGAACATTTCCATACAGAACTTCTCAAGAATCCTCAAGAAGTCTTTTTCATGCCCTTCCAACACGTGTGTGTGTGTTAGTGTCCCCGCAAGTGTGCCATTAGTCACCGGGCCTCACTCCGGTGTGCTAACATGACGTGTGTGTGTGTGTGTGTGTGTGTGTTGCAGGGGAGAAGCCGTTCCAGTGCGAGTTCTGCGAGCGGCGCTTCGCCAACAGCAGCGACCGGAAGAAGCACTCGCAGGTCCACACGGCCTCCAAGCCCTACGACTGCAAGGCGCTGGGCTGCACCAAGTCCTACACGCACCCCAGCTCGCTGCGCAAACACATGAAGGTCCACGTCAAGTCGTCGCCTACCTCCGACCCGCGGGACGCGTACGACGCCATCGTCGCCCCTCACCAACTCCAACCACCTCACCAGGCCCTCCTGGAGCCCCTCGACCTGAAAATGAACCGCCACTCTCCGTCGCTCGCCAACGGAAACCACCACCACCACCACCACCGTCACTTCCCCCTGCTGTCCAGCCACGCCTCGGACATCGGCTCGGCCGGCGAAGTCGACCACAAGCTGCTCCTGCGGAGCTCCTCCCCCGTGGCGATGCCTCTGGATCTGTCCCTGTCGGGCCTGAAGAGCCAGCTGGCCCAGAGGCAGCAGAGCGGGAGGAGCCGGCGCCGGAGCCAGCGCTCCGTCAACCCGGCCTTACCTCAGCTGTCTAACATTAAGGAGTGGTACGTCTGCACCAGGAGTACGGTGCCGCACTTTCCTCTCCTGCACCCGGACCACATCAAATCAGAACCTAGCGACGACGAGGAGTACGTCACGTAGGGGCGGAGCGGCGCTTTGGGACTCGAAGAACGACGCGTCGGCCGACCCCCCCTTCCCCCCGGGGGTCGAGGCCAGGGATGCTCTGTGGGAATCATAGTTGCTGTAAATGTCCAGAACCAGCAGAGTTTATGGTTCAACACCCGTGGCCCTTCTGAGATGGAGAAGGCTGTGATCAGATGGAGACGTTTTCTCTTTTTTTTTTAGAACGTGGACCAAAACCCAGAAGGGACGAGAGGAAGTCCATCCTAACGGTTTGAACTGCTCGCTAACCTTGGACTAACAAAGGTGGATAACATTGTACAAACGGACCAGGGGGGTGTTGGTTCTGCTCTGCTCGCTGTGTGTGTGCGTGTGTGTGTGTGTGTGTGTACCTGATGAGCAGATTATTGAGCGGTTTATCTCAGAGATCCACCTAGAGGAAGCTACTTCAAGGGCTACATCGGCGGCGATGTTAACCTGAGCTCGTGAAAGGCAGCGTTCACACGCTAGCAGCAGTAAGCGTGAGCCCGTTTACGGCCTCAGTGTGTTTTTAACAAAGTGAAGCTAGTTTGTCAGATAGTTACAGAAAATAACCAGGCGATCCGAAAAAGGGGATCCAGGTGATTCGACGAGCTCTTTGACTGAAGCAAACTGAGGTCGTTCCTCACACGGCGCCGGCAGTAACGAGTGTCACGTGACCACAGTCTGATCCAGTAACGAGTGTCATGTGACCACAGTCTGATCCAGTAACGAGTGTCATGTGACCACAGTCTGATCCAGTACCGAGTGTCATGTGACCACAGTCTGATCCAGTAACGAGTGTCATGTGACCACAGTCTGATCCAGTACCGAGTGTCATGTGACCACAGTCTGATCCAGTAACGAGTGTCATGTGACCACAGTCTGATCCAGTAACGAGTGTCATGTGATCACAGTCCAGCAGTAAAGCAGCGGGGCGGGTCCTCCATCAAGTGTCTCCTTATCCTCTTTCGACCCGACGGACCTCTCAGTGGGTTAATCACCTGTATCTGTTTACACTCCATGTGCAATTTAGTGAAGACCCCCCCCCCCCCCACCCCCAAAGGTTTCCTAAATGACCATATATGTCATACACATATTTCTTTAACATGTATTAAAACGATGCACAAGGCATCCAGTATTTTCCCCTTTTTGATCAAATGGTGCCGCCGTAAAAATAAGTGGATTTTTTTGAAAATTGACTCAATGTATGCATCATTGAACGGAGGAAACACGCAGAATGTATTGTGTTGAGATTGTGTTACGGCTTGGAGAAATGTGTCATCTCTGTTTTGAAGTTGCTGTTATTTAAAAGGGGAACGAGTGACCGATGTACGTTGTGTATCCACGAGCAGATCCTTTTCAAGCTGGGTTTTAAGACAACTACCTGAAGCAGTTTACAGTAGAAAGTGACGGCCTCACAGCCTGAAACTACAGGAAGTACAGAGGGTCAAAGTGATGGATGCTCACAAGGGATAGTCTGGGAAATGATTTGAACGTTCATCTTTGTTTCCTTGGCGTTCGTTTGAAACCTTTTAACTCTTTTTTTGTTTGTTTATCCGCCCCGAAGCTATTAACATGTACATTATTATTACTGACAGAACAAAACTACAACTAACACCCGAGTTGAATGAGCAGCACGAGCGACGTGAAGATTGTGCGTCTCAGTTTGGTTCAGGTTTTACTCACAACACACCGACGTGGAAGTGGAGCGATCACAACACGACTTCAACGACAGAATTGTACCATTTGAAGTTTTGTTTCCCGAGCAATAATCTCCAAGATGAGAGCGAGCGACTCCTCACAGATGATGAAGTGTGTGTTGTTGTTGTTGTTGTCACATGGTCAGCGTGGAAGGTCCTGGATTCCACACAGCCTTCACGTCTGAATACTTGCGTTACCTGTAAGTGTAGAAGTGTGAATGCTTGTCTGTCCGTGTGTGTGTGTGTGTGTGTGTGTGTGTGTCCTGTGCTGGTGCACCATGCCTCACTGTGATAGGCTCCAGCTCTCTGTGACCCTGCTCAGGATAAGCTGGTATGAATTCAGATGGATGTTTCCTGGCATGCAACCACCAAGTAAGAGCAGAATAAAATGCATTTGATCTGGAAGCGAGTTGTCATGTTAGATGCTGCAGGACAACCTGCAGTGCGCTCCACCAGGGGTTTTGGGGGTTAAAAACACATTAAAGTTTCAGTGAAGTACTTTCTGACTAAGGTTAAGGGCCCTCTCGTTATATATCAAGTGCTCAGAATCTCTCAGCTAATAAATAGCATTTATAAACTGACCTGAAATCAGGGTGTTGCTTTCAAATCTTTTCTGCGAGAACTAATCTGCCTCCGGGTGGATTTGTGGTTATTGAAACACATTTTTTTCCCTGTGAGAGGGATGACGCAGTGAAAACCAGATCTCGAGGCCTCGAAGGCTCCTGTAAAAGGATTTGATGAAGACAGCCAACACACACACACACCTGAGCCTCTGATTTAGTCAGGAAATGATATTAAAACCAACAGTGTCAGGGTTTTTTTCCACCACTATTTTGACTTTACTAATTGATTTTTGGTAAATGACTTTCTGGAAACAGGTGAAAAGACGTTCCTACAGCTTCGGTCTATCTCTAATATCACCACTGCTTAAAGAGAAAGAGGCTGAAGTCATGAGTTCAGTGTGAAGCTCGGAGATTTGATCTCACAATCTGACCACAGCTTAAATTCATTCGCCTGGTGCTAGTGTCTTGGAAATATTACCCAACCGTTTTCTGTAACGACTCTCGTTCTGGTGAGTTTAGAGTCTGATGAACCTCAGCGGCATGGCCGTGTAGACCGAGAGAGAAAGTTAAAACCCATGCTGACGCGAGGAAAACGTAGGCGGAGGGGTTCAAACGATTCAACGCTCTTGCTGTGAGGCGACAGCGTGGATCATTGCACCGCTATGAAACACAAATAAAACCCACAAAGCCCATTTTCAGGCCGCGAGACCAGGTGATGTTCTGGAAAACGCTCGTAAAATTTGGGAACCGTGACCGTACCGTGAGCTGAACGGCGGGAGATCATAGTTGAGCTCGCTGGACGGAGGCGGAGCCAAATACACTACTGTTCAAAAGTTTGGGGTTACTTAGAAATGTCCTTATTTTTCAAAGAAAAGTGTTTTTTTCAATGAAGAAAACATGAAATGAATCATAAATACCCTCTCTACATTGTTAATGTGGTAAAAGACTATTCTAGGTGTAAACATCTGGTTCTTAATGAAATATCTACATCGTGTATAGAGGCCCATTTCCAGCAGCTATCAGAGTTCTGATGGTACATTGTGTTTGATCATCGCCTTAGAAGACTAATGGAGGATAGAAAACCCTTGAAGAACCTTTAAAACCCTAAAAGAAACACTTATAAACCCCTTAAAAACCATTGAAAACTCTTAAAAAAAACCTTGAAACCTGTAAAACCCATTGAAAACCCTAAAAAACAACTTTAAAACCCTGTAAAACCCATTGAAACCCCCCAATAAAACCTTTAAAATCCATTGAAACCCCTTGTGCAGTGATGTCACTCAGCTGGAAACAGCTCTGCTGGAGAGAGAAGCTATGAAACTGTTCTTCCTTTGAGCTGGTTGAGGATCTGGAGCTTCACATTTGTGGGTTCATTAAACTCTCAAAATGTCCAGAAAGAGAGAACTTTCATGTGAAACTCTCCAGTCTGTTCTGCTTCTTAGAAGTGAAGGATGTTCATGAGGGAACGTCAGGAGAACCTCAACACGTGTCTGGTTGACCCAAAGCTTTTGAACGGTAGTGTAATTCAGGCCAACTAAATGAATCTGTAGCCGGTGCGACGGGTTGATTTATGAATGGGCGTCAGGGAAGAAGCGGATGAGTAGGCTGCGGTTAAAGTTTCATAAAACACTCATTTTCCGATTAGGAGGAATCTTCAATCTGCATTTCCAATGTGTGTGAGACGGTGATGACCCACGTCCATCTGTGGAAACAAGAAAAGACACGAGACACAAGTCCGACAGTGTCTCAGGGACGAGAAGGTTCATTTTTAAGTTATTAATTATTCTTGAAACTGTAGCCCACATTACTGGTTGGAGGTTTCTGATAGGTTCCTATAAACACCGGTTTACAGCATGAGACACATGCAGAGCAAGAGCAATACAAAAAACGACTATAATGAACTTTTCATTGAATTGTTTTTCTCATGCACATGAAAATGTAATTTGTTAAATAAACCATTTAAATCTTAAGAACTTATGATTAGTATTTTGTTCAGCAGCTTCTTAAACATGGCCAGCATGGCTACCAGGATTCATTTTTTGCAGATAACAATAATTTTTGCCTGGTTTAGTGAGAAAAAAACTAGAATTGTACCATTTGTTCATATTTTTGGCTCGTTTTTAATCTAATACACTTACTCTTGAGTTTAAGTACCTAAAATAAACGTGAAAAGAGTACTTATAACTTTACTCATATGTACTCTTGGCTTTACAACACTGTAAAATCCGATTAGTTAACCTTACTTAAAAAAAGCTCGCAAACCGATTGCCTTGAAAAACTCAAGTAAAGGAACTCGTTACAGGCAAGTAAAGCTGATTGTGTTGTATGTTGTACTCACATGTTTATTCAGTGTAGTATACTTACACTTGAGTTTAAGTAACTAACAATAATGAGTAAGGAGTACTTAAAACTTTACTCAACATGTACTTTTGACTACTACAGCCTACTTAAAATTACTATTTCAAACAACTAAATTAGTTCAAGTGAAACATACTTTGTGTGTATTCCCAACAACACATTTATTTAAGTTGGGCTAACTAATGTGACATTTCCTGCAAGAAATTGCATGATCCCAATGGATTTATCACGTTATTTAAATGCAACATAGAACCATAAAACTGACACAATCAGGGGTTTAAACTAGATAAGTAGCGGCAGATGCAAAATATGTTGCATTGTTGTTATAACAGTGTTATAACGTATGTTATTATGCACCTGCTGCGGCCGGTAGCTCCCATGATTTTAGCAACACTTTGGTCTTTATTTGTTCTGTTTGTGTCGTGTTTATCAGTCCCGGCATGCGACAGAATGCATACATCAACATCTGAAAAGGAAGCGAGCCGTCCGACCTGCCACACCTGCCACACCTGCCACACCTGCCACACCTGCCGGACCAAATGCCACTGAAACTGCTGCAGGAGGGGAGAGCCCAAGATGGAAGGAAAGATAGGACTCAGCTAGGACACTGAGTTATCTGAGTTACCCAGCATGCTCCTGGCTGTCCGACCACAGAAACATAGGATGGATGAAACAAGACTTTAGGCGGAGCAAGCGATGGCCGTGCACAATGTTTTCCTCTTGTTGAGTCTTTAACGTGAAGATATCGGCCACATTATCCGCCCACAGAATAGTTTCATTGCTGCAGTTTATATTCCTTACGATGCTAATTCAACAAACGCACTGCATGAACGCACCACTGTCACTCTTCTGTTTGTCATGTGTGTTTATTGTGTTACAAACGGTCAACATCTGCACCTCTATGCATCCCTGTGTCGCATGCAGACAATAAATAATCCTTGAATCCTGAATAAAATGGACTTATGGAACATATAAATATATTTGCCCACCCATAAAATAAGATAATCCTTTATTAGTCCATCAGTGGGGAAATTAAAGGATTACAGCAGCATAGCTCACAAGTAAATATAGATTTAAAAAATCAAGTAATATAAATAAACCGGAGAAGGGTAATAAAACAAAATGCAAAATTAAACAGTCAGAAGACTAAATATTAAAATTAAATATACAGATGAAATAAAAATGTGTATAAAAGTACGTGAGTGTACTTAAACGTACTGGATATTGCGCATATTAGGTATTAATATATATATATATATATACACACACACACACACACACACACACACACACACACACACACACACACACATAGTGCCACCATGATAACACACAGCAGTAGCGCAGTGACCCTCATTAGACTACAGGTCACGTGTTTCCAGATAAAGAAACACTTGTGACCGTCGTGTCTTCTAATTTTAAACAAACTTTTTTTTGTGTGTGACACAAAAAGCTTTTCAATAAAGTTGAGATTGAAAAAAAACCGTTGCGCGGCGTCGCCGCCTCCCGCTCCACCACTCAGGGCGCTTCACTCTACGTCATCACGTCGGCGACGTCGTTGACTGTCACAGTTCGGCAACATGGCGGCGCACAGGCTCTCTCCATCACTGAACAGACTGCTGATAGCCGGAAAGGTGAGCTGCTCAGAAGGGACCGCGCACCGCGCGAGCTCGTTGACACACACCGACAGCCAGGTGTCGACAATCGAGCGCGCGACTGTCGAGCGCGCGACTGTCAAGCACGCGGGAGCGCGGACGTAACAACGATAACATTTAACTTCTCCAGATGAGGGCAAACAGAAGTAGAGCCACGTCGCTGAAGTTGTTGGAGTCCGTTTCCTGAAGCTAAACTCAAAGTTAAATAAAAGTACTAGTCGTTGGTTTAGTCCGAAAAGGGGGCGTGACTTTAAACCAGGTGTGACTTTGACGGTGTCTCGCGCTCCAGACGAGTGTGTGTGTGTGTGTGTGTGTGTGTGTGTGTGTGTGTGTGTGTGTGTGTGTGTGTGTGTGTGTGTGTGTGTGTGTGTGTGTGTGTGTGTGTACACATGGTGTCATGGAAGTAAACAGTGACGCGTCTCTTTTGTCCTCCGCGTCAGTTGCGTCCAGACTGCGGCTGCAAAGCGTCTCTCGGCCGGGTCCTCTTGAGGTCACGGCCCGCGAGGGGCCCCGCCCCACCGGGCGCTTGTCTTATATATAAAACAAGTTAGCACCAAAAGTAACGCAAACTGGTTGGGGTTGTTGATTGGAGAGCCTGTGGGGGCATGTTTGTGTTGTTTTTTCTGCAGTGTAAGTGAATGAAGGTTTAAAAACGACCTGTTCTGTATAAAAAAACGTCACTACAGCCTCAATGTGAGTTTCTTCCTGAGGGCTTGTGCATCACAAGCCTCCCTCACTGTTACTTTCACTCGTTTTATCACTCCATTGAGCTCTATTGCATAACTGTCAGCCTCAGAAGAAGGATTACCTGCAGTCTCCCCTGCGGCCCCTCATGGACAATCTGGAGTCTCAGACATATGAAGTGTTTGAGAAGGATCCTATCAAATATTCACAGTACCTGTTGCTCTCTGTGTCATTTCATAACTTTAAATATTGCACAGAAATGAGTTGAACTGTTAAAGTACTTGAAGGCCTTTGTGTGCCGAGTTAAGCTCGCAAATAACTTTTACCAGTGAAGCTTGAATAATGCATCGTAATGCAGCATTACATGTAAACACGCTGCATGTCTTCACTCCACTTGGAGCAGCTTGCAGAATATGTTTTTTGCATCATGTTATTGCACCTTTGACCAGCCTGAACCTGCTGGAAATACAAGTCGCACCATATTTTACTTTGACATAGACACAAATAATTTAAGGAATTGATCAAACGAGTTCCTCAATGAGTTAAATGAAATGCTATCGTACCCTTACACAGTGTATCTCTCTGTTTTCCCAGTATGCATCATTGCGGACCAGTTGCTGTGCAGCGCACGGTTATTCTCAATACTCCACCGCCTGCAGTCCCGATGAAAAGGTAACAACTTCTCCCTGTTTGACATCAAGCGGTGATGTATTCAACAAGCGGCTGGTGACGCTGAGGAGAGATGAGGGTAGACACTGTGAAAGGGTGTGCCTTGCTCAGGAGTGAGACGGTAAAGGAAGTGTCTGCCATGAGCGACGTCCCTCATTCAACAACCCTTCCTCTGATTCCCTCCACAGACGTTTGATAAGATCCTCATCGCCAACAGAGGAGAGATCGCCTGCAGGGTGAGACTCACATATGAAACCCTGTTTCTCCTCAGATTGTATTCTGATCTTCTGATGTAGATCAGTGGACAATAACCCTCGAGTAAAGTGTTCATGTTGCGTGTTTTTTCCCCCCTCAGGTGATGAAGACCTGTCAGAAGATGGGCATCCAGACCGTCGCTGTTCACAGTGACGTCGACGCAAGCGCTGTGAGTCGTGAAAACGTGTCTTCATCTCACGTTTAACTGCGAAGCAGGCATCAGACTTCAACTCCTCTGTGTGTGTGTGTGTGTG
The DNA here is from genome assembly GCF_023055335.1 of Clinocottus analis. NCBI lineage: Eukaryota > Metazoa > Chordata > Actinopteri > Perciformes > Cottidae > Clinocottus > Clinocottus analis. The sequence continues at coordinate 20,840,353 of NW_027176240.1, read as the reverse complement.
TGTGTGTGTGTGTGTGTGTGTGTGTGTGTGTCTAGGTTCATGTCAAGATGGCCGACGAAGCGGTGTGCGTCGGCCCCGCCCCCACCAGTAAGAGCTACTTAAACATGGACGCCATCATGGAGGCCGTCAGAGCGACCGGAGCGCAGGCTGTAAGCTTTTCACACCAGTCTCCTTGCTTCATGTGAGGGTGGAGGCGGCACGCGTACATGTTGTGTACTTGATGTGCATGTTGTGAACTTGATGTACATGTTGCGTGCTTGATACACATGCGATGACAGAGAGGTGTGTGTGTACACACGGGTATCTCTCTGCCACCTGGTGAGATGCTCTCCCTTTTTTAATGTCTACAAAGCGCCTATAATATATATATATATATATATATATATATATACACACACACACACACACACACACACACACACACACACACACACACACACACACTAACCCATGAAGCTGTAGCTCTGTGTTTAAAAGCCTTTGAAACAAATGAAATAAAGTCTTGTTTTCTCTCTACAAAGGTTCATCCTGGCTACGGATTTCTCTCTGAAAACAAAGAGTTTGCGAAGCGGCTGGTGAGTGTTACACAATGTTACACAGTGTTACATAGTGTTACACAGTGTTACACACACATACTTATTTTAACACACACTTTACGGTCAAACGAACGCTTCAGTGGGAAGTGATGGAAGCTTTTTTTCATATAGAAATGCATTTGCTGCTGATGGAAGTGAACATGAACGCTCCAATACTTTTATGACTTCTTAGTGCGCTCCAGCTCTGAGCCCCTGAAGGTCACCACGTCTGACCTTCAGGGTTGTTGTTTTGTTGCTAGGCGGCGGAGGGCGTGGCCTTCATCGGTCCAGACACACACGCCATCCAGGCCATGGGGGACAAGATCGAGAGCAAGCTGATCGCCAAGGCGGCCACGGTCAACACCATCCCAGGATACGACGGAGTCGTGAAGGTACACACACACACACAAGTACAAGTACACACACACAAGTACACACACACACACACCAACAAGTACATGCACACACACACACGTGAACAAGTACACACACAAGCACACGAGCATGCACACACACACTCACGCGCACACACGTGCACGCACACTCACCCATATGCACGCACGCACTCATGCATACACACACACACGTGCACATGCACGCACAGACACACACCCACACGCATGCACACACACACACGGCGCGCGCACACTCACACACTCACTCGTGCAGAAGAGGATTCATCCCTTCATGGACCTCTTGCATGAAACACTCACACCTCATGAAACGACTTCAGGAGGAACCAACACAAATGTTCCTGACGGATCCATTGTGTTATTATTGTGTTATGAATATTAAAGTTGAGTCAGTGATGGTTCATCATCAGTAACCATGAACTCTCTCTGTGTGTCAGACCGCTGAGGAAGCTGTGAAGATCTCACGGGACATCGGTAAGTCATCACTGTGTGTGTGTGTGTGTGTGTGTGTGTGTGTGTGACGATTTGTGAATGTGAAGATTTGTTCTTGAACTATTTTCTCCATCTTGTTTTTTTAGTAGCAGAGTGGACAGAAAACATTTGCTTTATTTTCCGTGGTGTTATTGCGTCTTCTGTGAACATAAAACAATATGAATGAGCCACAAATGAACATCCAGCTCAGCGTTCAGCTCCTGCAGAGTTCTGCTCCGCTCCTGTCTGAAGCTTTTCTACTTTACTACAAGTTAGACCTTTGAAGGGTCAAGGTCAAGGTCAAAAGCTTGTTTTTTATCTTCATTCAGACATCCACAAACTACCTGTAATGTCCTGGTGGAGCAGGTCGTCTCTCAGCTCCTCTTCCTCTTCCTCTTCCTCCTCCTCCACAGCGCTTGTCATTGTAACCTGAGCTTCCTCTGTGTGTGTCGCTGTAGGATATCCAGTGATGATCAAAGCGTCTGCAGGAGGAGGCGGCAAAGGAATGAGGATCGCTTGGAACGATGAGGAGACGAGGTTCAGTGTCCTCTGCTTCTGTCCGTCTGCACTCCTGAAGCTCTTTTATAACAGATGATGGGACGTCACCGCTGGACCAAGACGAGGAGTTAATCTACTTCTGTGTGTGTGTGTGTGTGTGTGTGTGTGTGTGTCTGTGTGTGTGTCTGTGTGTGTGTGTGTGTCCCGTTACAGAGAAGGCTTCCGGTTCTCGTCCCAGGAGGCGGCGTCCAGCTTTGGAGACGACCGGCTGCTCATCGAGAAGTTCATCGACAACCCCCGACACATTGAGATACAGGTACACACACACACACACGCACACACACACACACACACACGTCTGATCGTACAAAACCCCGCTGCCGTTTGCGTCGTAGGTTCTGGCCGACAAACACGGGAACGCTCTGTGGTTGAATGAGAGGGAGTGCTCCATCCAGAGGAGGAACCAGAAGGTGGTGGAAGAAGCTCCCAGGTGAGTGTTGGCTCTTTTGGGCTCCATCCCACTTTGCCCACCCCCCACCCCCCCGCCCTCCGAGTGAGTACGAGTGTCTTTGGTCGCGTCTCTCCCCTCCAGCACCTTCCTGGACCCGGCCACGCGCCGGGCGATGGGCGAGCAGGCGGTGCTGCTGGCCCGGGCCGTGCAGTACTCCTCGGCCGGCACCGTGGAGTTCCTGGTGGATTCCAACAAGAACTTCTTCTTCCTGGAGATGAACACGCGGCTGCAGGTGTGTGTGTGTGTGCGTGTGTGTGTGTGTGCGTGTGTGCGTGTGTGCGTGTGTGTGTGTGTGTGTGTGTGTGCGTGTGTGCGTGTGTGTGTGTGACGAGCAGCACCGCGACCTTAACGCTCAACAGCGCGTGCTTCTAGTCACCGTCTGGCCCGTGTTTACCTGTCCACCGCAGGTGGAGCATCCCATCACAGAGTGCATCACCGGCCTGGACCTGGTGGAGCAGATGATCAGGGTTGCCAAGGGTTACCAGCTGCAGCACAAACAGGAAGACATCCCGATCAACGGCTGGGCCATCGAGAGCCGCGTGTACGCCGAGGTCCGTGCAGCCCGTGACCACGGTGACAATTTCACAGCCATTCATGTGACGGGAGCAGAGGCCGCTGATTCAGCGGTTTTCAACTGATGGGTCACGGACCCGTTTTTAATGGGCCTTTGCTTGGTTAAAACAATTAAAATGTATTATTATTATTATTTTTAAGTCCTGTGATTTTATTTTGAAAGGACTTTTATGCATTTAAGTTTCATTTTTGGTGCAACGTTCTCACGTAGCCTCTTCACATGTCTCAAGAGTGAGAGGCTCAGACGCACAGACGGATGTATCCGGTCATTTTTCAAAATAAAACCGGCCTTTTTTTTTTTTTCCATTTTTTCTGTGCGGCCTGATACCAAGGGGACGTGGCGTCTCTCGCTCGCAGACGAAGACGTTTTTAGAGCGATTCAACATCACGGCACCAACATGTAAATCCTTTAAAGGAGTATAGTTTAGGTTCTGTTATGTTTCAAGAGTAAAGGCTCAGACGCACAGACGGATGTATCTGGTCATTTTTCAAAATAAAACAGGCCTTAGTTTTTTTTGTTTCCCTTTATTCCCATGTTACTATTATGCACCTGGGCCACAGAGTTAGTGTAGGTTTTGTTACTTATCTTATTGTTTTGTTAAGCACCTTCAACACCCCGACACACACACACACACACAATCACACACCCAGCATGCAACACTACTGTCTCCAGACTATCTCAGGTTGTATGAATGCATTATCTTATAAGCTACTCGAAGTGGTTCTTGTTTGCTTTATTATAAAATGATGATGAGTTAATGATGACCACTAATTCTGAAGTCCTGTTTTATTGATCTAAACGTTATAAATCTGCTGCTGGGAGTGAAACCTGACGCTTCACTGATTGTAAATCGTGTTTTTTTCTCCGTTAGGATCCTTACAAGTCTTTCGGTCTTCCCTCCATCGGACGTCTGTCTCGATACCAAGAGCCACTCAGCCTCAGCAACGTGAGTGTGTGAGACGCGGGTCAGAGACGTGTGTGTGTGTAACGGACCACAACCAGCTACACAACAAAGTAGAGCCGCAGCAGACAGAAGCTCTGCAGCCTCTCGCACGCTGCAGTTTATTTATTTATTTGTCAAATGATATTCTCCTCACTCTCCTCATCAGGTCCGTGTGGACAGTGGGATCCAGGAGGGAAGTGACATCAGCATCTACTACGACCCCATGATCTCTAAGGTCAGCGACGCATTGAATGTGAAACGATGCGTTTTGTTGTTTTAGTAAGAAAGAAGGTCACATGACTCCACAGACGGGTGACATCATTTCCTGTGTGATGGTTCTCTCTGCAGCTCGTTACCTACGGCGCCACGCGAGCCGAAGCTCTCTCCAGGATGGAGGACGCTCTGGACAGCTACGTCATCAGAGGTGCGCCACAGATTTTCACAATAAAAGTCCGCTCAAGGCGCTCATTGCCATTTAAAAAAAAAAAAATTGGACATCCACTTATTTGTTTAAGTTTTTCGGCCTTCTCTCCAGGCGTGACCCACAACATCTCCCTCCTGCGGGAGATCATCACGCACCCGCGCTTCATCTCCGGCGACATCAGCACCAACTTCCTGCCGGAGGTTTACCCCGACGGCTTCAAGGGCCACCGGCTGCAGCCGGACCGGCGCCGGGAGCTGCTGGCCGCCGCCGCCGCGCTCCACGTCGCGGCTCAGCTCCGCTCGCAGAGGGTTCTGGGTAACCTGAGGTGAGCGAGTCAACAGTACACAGGACGTGCTTGAGACATGACGGGAACGCACTGAGCACCAGGAGCCACGTGTGCGGTGTCGTTTACATGGATGCTACGACAGAAGAATAAGCTCTGGTGTGTGTGTGCGTCTGCGTCTGCGTGTGTGTGTGTGTGTTGCAGAGTGGCGTCCGCTCCTGTGCACTGTGACCACTGGGAGCTGTGTGTGGAGCTGGAGGACGGACGGCATCCTGTGCAGGTCACCAAGTCAGGAAGCGGTTTCACTGTGAGTGTTTGATGAACACGTGAGGAGAGTCCAGATGTTTTTACTGCCACACACACACACACACACACACAGTGTGCTGCAGGTAGCACACACACACACACACACACACACACACACACACACACACACACACACACACACACGTCAGAGATATAACAGCTACACAAACATTTGATACTCGTGTTGCACATTGTGTCTTTGTTCTCGGTGCATCGCTACATTAAACATGACTCTGTGTCTGCAGGTGGAGGTGGATGGAGAGAAGGTGGAGGTGGAGGGAGAGTGGAACCTGGCCTCCCCGCTGCTGCCACTCACCATCAACGACACACACAGGGTGCTGCAGGTAACACACACACACACACACACACACACACACACACACAGGGTGCTGCATGTAACACACACGCACGCACGCACGCACACACACGCACACAAGGTTCTGCAGGTAACGCACACACTCACACACACACACACACACACACACACAGTGTGCTGCAGGTAGCACACACACACACACACACACACACACACACACACGGTGACGTTGTGTGTTTCTTCTTCAGTGTTTGTCCAGAGAGGCTTCCGGCCGGCTCGTCCTGCAGTATTTGGGCACGGCGGTAAGCGAGCAGGTCTCCACCTGTAACGACATCATCATCTCTACTTCCATCAAGTCACATGATCAGTCTGCTCTTACTGTTTCTATTAGTTTATTCCACGTGTTTCATTGACTTTTAGGATTTTATAAATGTGCGTGAAGTGACTTTGAGTACCAAGAAAAGCAGAATATACATGAAATGCATCATTATTTATTATTATGGAAGTTGTTTTAATGAAACATTTCCAGTGTTTTATGATATTTACAGTACACAGGAGATGAATACATGTGTACTGCTTGCAGTATTTAGTAAGTTTTATTGATTCACAATGGAAGAAAACCTCATGAATGAATTAATTCACGTGTTTAAACGCTCCAAGAGGTCCATGGTTGTAATTATATGTAAGAACTGAGTTCCTAAATGTATGATTGATGCCGTCACCAACACTCGGGGACCTCGCTTGACTCGGCTGCGTCCTGTGTTTGTGACGCTGCGTCTGCTTCCTGCAGTTTAAGGTGCGCGTCCTGTCCGGACTCGCTGCACAGCTCAACTCCTTCATGCCCGAGAAGATCCCAGAAGACACCAGCAGCCTGCTGCGCTCGCCCATGCCCGGCGCCGTGGTGGCCGTGTCCGTGAAGCCCGGAGACACGGTAACGTCCACGCTCACCTCCACCTGCACACACGATGAACTCTTCATCGGTCAAGTGACCATATATGGTCACTTCCTCCCCTGGACCTTTGACGTCTTTCCAGACTCATAGTCAACAATCCAGCGTTAAGTATTAGGACGACACATAAGATAAGGGTTTTCTACAACACGTGGTGTTTGCTGTCGGATCTGAGAGCCAATCAGCTCTCTGACGTGGCGTTTCCCATCATGCACTGGGCCCACAAGTCGATGGAGAGCTGCTGCTGCTGCTGCTGGCTCGCTCTCGTGAGATTATCGCTGACCACGTGTGTGTGTGGCACCAGAGCGAATCGGGGCGAAGTCGTCGTCGGACACAATTCTACCCAGCATGCATTGCACGCGGCGATCCATTCTGCACAGAACTGTCTCATCTCTAAAGCCTCAACCGGCACCACGCACCCATGTGTTCAGATATGTTTCCAACATGAAAGGATGGACCCGACTGCTACTAAGCTAATGTGTGTGTGTCTGTCTCTGTGTGTGTGTGTGTGTGTGTGTGTGTGTGTGTGTAGGTTTCAGAGGGGCAGGAGATCTGCGTGATAGAAGCCATGAAGATGCAGAACAGTTTGACTGCTGCCAGGCAAGCGAAGGTAAACGATGCGAGACGCGTCCGTCACCCTGAGACGACGTTGTGGCCCTTTTTGAATTTCATTTTTCATTTTTTAAATGTGTGTCCTCCTGCCCTGCAGGTCAAGAGCGTCCACTGTAAGCCGGGGGAGACCGTGGGAGAGGGAGACCTGCTGGTGGAGCTGGAATAAAACACAAGCTTTTGGTTTGGTGTGTGACATCATCGGCATCTGGACGAGCCTCTGCGTCCGTGCAGGGAAACGCTCCAACAGACCGGACTCGAACACGCGGATCAGAGCTGAGCCGAGCTCCGCCAGCGTCTCCACATGTTGACGATCAGCTCTTGTAAATCTTTCCTCAACCTGATTGTTAGTTTTGGTACCTTTTTAGTTCATTATATATATCATATTATTTTCCTTGCAGGTTGTTTTGGTTCCTGGTTCCTGTGGGAACAGTTTGCTGCCACTTCAATACTCTGAATATGGAGCTTTTGTTTAAAGGCTGCTGGTGACTTTTATTTTATTTTTACAAAGTTCCATTCACCTCCGTTGTATTGAGTGGAGGCAGAAGCCTCTTGGAGCAGAACCATGTGCACAGTAAGGTCAGGAGAAATGTCTGTAAATGTAATTTAGTTAAACTGACTTTTGAGAAAATCACTCCACCCAACAAAGTGCTTCTTCTTCTTGAACGTCAGTCTGGCTCCTTCAGAGACAACGCTCCTCAAAGTGCGTCTCTGATGGCCGTCATGCTGGTGGGAGTAAATGACAGGACTCTGAGACTCGATTGAGCTCCAGTTCTCACAAATAAAGTGAAACCACTAAATAAATAAGTGAAGAAACTCAGAGGCTCTCATGTGGTGGTTTGGATCCTTCATCATTCTGTTGTCTGCCTGCTCAGGATGGGTTTAAATCCACCTGCTGGCTCAAAGATGGAGACAAAGTCTCTTCAGTTAGAGGTCCAGTGTTGGCCAATGGGGAACAAAGGTTACGATAACGTAACCCTAGTTCTGTGAGCACAGGCAGAGTCCTCTACTGGACTCTAAGAGACATAACATCCACCCAGACACATTGATCCTGACCTTCCACAGCCCGACTTCTTCTTTATGACCCCGAGGCCCCCAGTGGACATGTAGGGGCCCCACAGCAGACACTTAGTAAAATACTTTAACAAACAGTGGTTTTACAGGCATTGTATATCAACCACAAAAGCAAGAGGAGTCGGTGCTTTGACGTCGAGCTCTGAAGAGATGGATGGAATATTTTAGGAAATAAAGACTTAATTGGTTGACCTGCTTCTAATCTCATAATATATATATTTTTTTAATCTAGTTTGTCTCTCTTGTGATCTGAAATGCCTCACAAAGCAAGATGACAGGCGTCCATCCATCCAGGTGTCTTCAGATCAAACAAAGGGCGCTTGTTCTCTGACCTTTTAACATCTTTCACTGGTTTGTTGCATTTAGTTAAGTCTTTGTGTTAATTGACCTTTTAGTCGAGCGAATTCGGGCAAACTCCCTCATGGATCCACACTTGGCAAAGAATAATTAAAGATTTTGAATTTTAATATTTCAAAACCCGTTTCAAACGCCATGAAGTTGAAGAGTCAGAGTAAAGCCTCTGCCTCATCCAACGTACATGTACAGCAAGCTGCACGAGGGCAACGCAACGAATACGAGCTGGAAGTAAAGAAACAACGAGAACAACAGTGACTTACACGACACACTGAAGAAACGCTTTTATTCCCGACTCCGTACCGAAGCCGTGACGGCGGGTTGTTTGTCTCTTGACCTTCACTAACGGCTCACAATGAAACCCGTTACACATCAGTCTGAATTTATTCTTTTGTCCCCGCACAAAAAAAAACTCTTCATTCAGCAAAACATCAGTAACTTTCTTACTTTAACACAAAATGCATTCAAAGTGAAGCGACATCTTTCAAATGGGTTTGTGCATCTTCATCAGCTGTGACCTCACAGCCCCTTGTGCACGCTCGCATGATTAGCTTAACATCTTAAATTAACAAACCAACATAAATATTCACATCAATCCTCATGAGCGGACTCGGGCGGTCCTTCGGCATGCAGGCGTAGGAACACGGCGTCCGGTGCTGCGTCACGAGGACGCGTCCCAGAAAACAAACCGATGTAACCACGTGTGGGAAAACTGTAACAAGAGCCAACGGGGAAGGCAGCGAGGTTCCAGAGCCAGACTGGACTTTGTCTTTCCGTGCACGTGCACGTGCACGTGTCAACGCGACGCTCTGATGAAGCGGCTGTTGAGGGGCGCGGCCATCGCCGCTTCATTTGCCCGATCGCAGTTTCTGCAAACGCCGCGCACGGATCGCCGTAAAACAAAATGAGAAGACGGCTGACACGCTGTCTGCACAGCCTCTGTGTGTGTGTGTGTGTGTGTGTGTGTGGATAGATACTGGGAACAGCCTTGTTCAGGTTATATGCAGATAAATACTCTTTATGTTGAAGATAAGGAGCCGGTCACATGCTCGCACGCAGACGTTTGAAGCTCGCGGCGGGAAGAAGCCGTCCGTCGGGGGCGAAGGTTCTCGTCGTGAAGCTCGGTTCATGTTTCGGGCAACAGGGCTGAACGATCCAGAGGGTTTTAAACGGGAGAGAAAAAGGGATTTCCAGCCAATAGTCTGTTGAGAGTTCGGCTCCTTTCAGTCCACTTTGACCACGCTGTAGATCTTGGTGACGAACCAGAAACAGGCGAAGAAGCCGATTGAACCTGAGGACAGAAGAACATTTATCTTCTTTAACTCTCCCATCCGAGGCGCTCAGGTATTTCTAATTTAGTTTGACTTTAGAAACGACATCTTCATCCTGACAGCCCTCTAAACTGAGATCTCTCCCGTTCCCCCAATAATCTGTTTAGTAGCAGTATGCACGATAGAAAACCAGACCAACCATCCTTCCTTTCTTTCTTTTTCACATGCGTACCTGTGAATAAGAAAAAGATGAGCGCCATGATCATGGTGTATCCGAAGTACAGGATGGTGCTGGCCAGTCCGGTGATCTGCAGCTTGGAGAAGAAGTAATGAACGGCGTAGACCAGGAAGTAGACGGCCGTGAAGCCGCTGGTGAGGAAGGAGCGCCACTGCCAGTGGTAGTCCTACGGGAGGAGACGGGAGGCGTTAGTGATCCCTAAACTATGAAACAGGGCGAAGCGTTTCACCTCAACTAGCATCAATCCGGAGGGCAAGAACATGAAGTTCAACCCGACAGCTGAAAAGCCCTCAGAGACGGTCACAATGACATCGCTATCTTCGCATCTTCCCGTGCAGCGGCGGCCATCTTTGTGTCGACCGCGGCACCGAGCGGCGCTGTGCGGTCCGCGTACGTTTCGGATAGTTTATTGCTGGTCGAATAAACGGGCGTTGGCGTCTTGAATTGACAATAAGGCGGTTTAAAGGTCATGATCCTGTAAACATCAGGTAACGTCATTGTTCCTGGTGGTTTACCTCAGCACACAGGTGGAAGTAGCACAGCAGGATGGTGGCCTCGGAGCAGGTGATGACCAGGATGATGAAGACCAGGAACAGGAAGCCGAACATGTAGTACATCTGATGCGACCTGGAGGAACAGATCCAACGCGTCACCACGGGAAAATACCACGTGAAAATACATATTTGGTGATAACAGTACATGTTATAGACAGGTAGTACACGTTTGCCTTTATTGGATTTTTTATGACGGGTTAGACTTTAACCCCTCGATGTCGTTAGTCTCTGGTTCTGCTTCATTCATTCATTTATTTTGGGTTTTCATATTCCATATATTGTCAAAGTTGAATAGAAGAATACCGTTAATCAGGATAACCCTCCCATTTACTCAAAATATATATGTTAAAATTCATTTAAAGTCCAGTTGGAGAGGATTTCCTCATGGAACGTCACAATATTGTAAACTTGCATTGACATCTACATGTTTCAATAACTGTCAAATCAAATAAGAACGTTTAATTTAATATATAATAATAAATACAAGTTATTCTCTTCTATCAAGTAAATATGGGCTGGATCAAAAAGATAAATACGTAAAGATGTGGCTCTTAAAATGAAGTACTTGATTTAGAAAACTGAATTGAAATACAACTTTGAATTCACTTCATTCAGGTGTGAAGTGAAATACATGTTGTTCTCATCTTTTAATAAGAGAAATGAATGTGTAGGGAGACTGTATGCGGAGTTATTAAACCGCATGTCATCAGGATTCGGATCATTTTGGGCTCTAAAGGTATATTTTCATTTCGGATGTGAGTCAGTACATTATTGGAATACACGCATTTGATTGGCCGATGTACTTCCTGGACCGCTGAACGAGCCGTAAAGGCTAGAAAAGCTGCTCCTACATTATTGACGATACGATACATTATTGACGATACGATACATTATTGACGATACGATACATTATTGACGATACATTATTGACGATACGATACATTATTGACGATGCGATACATTATTGACGATGCGATACATTATTGACGATACATTATTGACGATACGATACATTATTGACGGTACGATAAGATACATTATTGACGATACGATACATTATTTACGATACGATACATTATTTACGATACGATGCATTATTGATGATACAATACATTATTGACGACACAGTACGATACATTATTGACGATACAGTACTGCCTCTCGTCCCTTATTGCTTGATTGTGTTCTATTTATCAGATGTATTCTCTCAGGTGGGAAGTAACCCATGCAGTTGCAGACTTGTGCTTCTCATTTCATCTAGAACTACTACTTTAAACCCTGAACGGGTTCTCTGCTTTCCACACTTTCAATTTAGAAGCAGAAAAACGGAGTTTGCGCGTTTTATTTACACGTTTTATGAGTAAATAACTTGTTTGTTCATTCTCACCAGATGGAGTTCAAGATGAAGAACAGCTGAATAAATATACATCCAAAGGGCAGAATCCCCCCCATGATGATGCCGGGGGACGGCTTGGTGTAGAACGACTGCTCCGGGACTTGGCGAGGAATCTGATTGGTCCGCACCGGGTGTTCGATGCCCTGAACCGAGCGGAGAAAGAGAAGGGGATCAAAACACGGGTGCATCCTGAAATAGGTCCTCCAAATACTTCTGAATGGATGTACGTTCATACTCATGTACTTACTGTCTTCTTGAAGCCAAAGTATGCCCCTATGAACGTGAGAGGCACTGAGATACAGAACCAAAGAGCCAAAATGGCCACCAGGGTCCCAAACGGCATCGCTGCTGAGGACCCTTCACCCCACAGGATCAAGTTCATCACAAAGAAGTCTGCAAACACCACCCTGAGCAGAGAAAACACAAGTATGTACTTTATACTACGCACAGGATGGAAATGCAGAGCAGCTGTCGTGACGCTACGTAGCAGTCTCACCCCGGACAGAGGAAGGCCGTCAGCAGAACGTTGGTCTTCCACTTCTCTCCTCCGAAAGCTGTCAATTAGCCGAACATAAAGACAAAGAACAAAAGAATTCAAAGAGCTGCAGCCGGACGGGGAATCACTTTTCTCCGTATTATTTTTCCCTCTCTCTTACACTTGTAGAGGCGAGCGGCCACGTATCCAGCAGGCGTTCCCAGGAGAACCCAGAGAACCACAGCACACGTCATCAGAGCGCCGCGGTTAGCCGGGGAGAGGAACCCGAGACAGGCGAAGACTGAGGAGGGGAGGAGGGAGGAGAAGTCAGCCATGTTGGGTTTTTAGACTTTGAGTTCTATATTTACATCACGAGTGAGCCGATGGGGAGAAGCGGCGGCGAGTCTCTGCACGTCTGAATGTCTTGAATAATAATAATGGTATTATTAATAATAATAAGACCAGAATAGACAATAAAGAGGACATTATGGTCTGTTTAACTTCCTAACACGAGCTGCAAGTGGCTTACAGATGCAAAGATGTTTTTAAATAAATAAACATATAATTCATTCATTTATCATCTCAATTGTGTGATTTTAATGCAAATAACCACAATAGGTGACATTTAGGAACACACACAGAGCGATAGAGAGACACACACACAAACACAGAGAGAGAGAGACACACACACACACACACAATTATTGTAGTAAAAGATGTGTGTAACATCTTGAGGTGTTGCATGTTGTACATTTGACCTTTTCATAACTCAGAGCATTAAAGGTCACGATGAAGATGAGGAACACATACAGAGGGTGACGAAGGTCATGATGAAGATGAGGAACACATACAGAGGGTGACGAAGGTCATGATGAAGATCTGGGTTCCAGAGCCGAGGAACACCGACAGCAGCATTCCCTTCCTGGGAGGCCGGAAGACGTCTCCATGGACCAACTTCCACCCAAACTCCTCCTGAGCGTCCTCCTGGAGAACCACAGGGGGGGGGGGGGGGCGAGGACACAGGACAGAGGACAAAGGACAGAGAGCAGAGGACACAGGAAACAGGACAGAGAGCAGAGGACAGAGGACACAGGTCAGAGGACACAGGACAGAGAGCAGAGGACAGAGAGCAGAGGACAGAGGACAGAGAGCAGAGGACACAGGACAGAGAGCAGAGGACAGAGGACAGAGAGCAGAGGACACAGGACAGAGAGCAGAGGACACAGGACAGAGGACACAGGACAGAGAGCAGAGGACAGAGGACACAGGACAGAGGACACAGGACAGAGAGCAGAGGACAGAGGACACAGGACAGAGGACAGAGAGCAGAGGACAGAGGACACAGGACAGAGGACACAGGACAGAGAGCAGAGGACAGAGAGCAGAGGACACAGGAAACAGGACAGAGAGCAGAGGACAGAGGACAGAGGACAGAGGACACAGGACAGAGGACAGAGAGCAGAGAATGAGAGTAAATATATAAAGTAAATACATAAAGTAAATATATAACTCAGCTCATTGCTGGAGCTGTGAACCTTTAGTCCACAGCTTCTCTTTTGATCCTTGCAGCCACACAGAGACACACACACACACACACACACACACACACACACACACACACACACACACACACACACACACACACACACACGTACACACACACACACACACACACTCTCTCCCTCACACACTCTCTCACCACAGAGTCCATCTGGTTGTATCTGGCGATGTCTTTGTGCAGAGTCCTCAGCATGATCATGGCGACCATTCCAGACAGGAAGAGCACGATCACCAGCGAGTTCATGATGCTGAGGGGAAAAACAACAACAACAACAACAACAACACATGAGCTATCACTGTTTACCTGATTCACAACAAACTGATCACCTCTTGACTTTGTGTCGACACATTCTGTGAACTTCCAAACATCAGTGACAGAAAACTCATGAACACAATTCATTCTACAAACCAAGATACAGAGCTGCAAGTGGATGTCTCGTGTGTGTCTGTGTGTGTGTGTGTGTGTGTGTGTGTGTAGTCTCACCTGAACCACTGGATGTTGGTGTGAGGCATTGACTCCAGGATGTAGTCCCATCTCGACGCCCAGCGAATATTCTCGTCTTCCTACACACACACACACACACACACACACACACACACCTGTGTACATGATCCCGTTCCTTCACATCCACATGTATGAACGTACACATACATGATCAACATTGTTGTCTACGTATTCAGCTATTTGCAGTTTGAAACGTCGTCCACCGACAGAACCACACGAGTGACTTCAAGTCGTTTGCTACATTCCACTTCCTCTTGAAGGGTTTCTTGTTTCTTTAAAAGCCAAACGACGCACACACACGGCATGTGGTACTGACCACAAAGGTGACCGAGTAGGTGTAGGGGATCTCAAACACTCCTGTGTGTTTGCTCTTCAGGAACTTCGGCCCCCCGGAACAAACGGGGCTGTTTCCATCCGGGTGCTCGTAGCTGGAAGATCGAAGAGAGACAAAGGACATGGATTAAAGTAAAGTCCACCAGCTCATTTGCATATTGGGTTCTGACGCACAACATTCTACTGCTCGGTGGAACCAGTGGTTTCACACCAGAGATGACAGTACGGCGGGATCAAATCGAGCATTCTGATTGGTCGAGAGTGAGTCACGGGGTGTACTGTATTCAGCCATAACGTACTGAATGCGTGGCGGTTGCATAGCGGGACTATTTTCTCTACGCTACTGAAATGCGATACACAACGTTTAGTGGCTACAACTATTTTGTGTTGAAAGGCAGCTACTATTACTGTTTATAATGTCGCTGGTAACCGTGTTATAAAGCAATAAAGTACTGGAGGCAGTACTGTATCGTCAATAATGTACAGTTTAAGGGTTTGGCCTAACACCCTTGAACTGTACATTATTGACGATACAGTACTGCCTCCAGTACCTTATTGCTTGAATACAATGTCGCAGGTAACCGTATTATAAAAGCAATAAGGTACTGGAGGCAGTACTGTATCGTCAATAATGTACAGTTCAAGGGTTTGCCAGCCCTCTGCTGGGCGTTGGGCCTAACAACACCCTTGAACTGTACATTATTGACGATACAGTACTGCCACCAGTACCTTATTGCTTGACTATAATGTCGCAGGTAACCGTATTATAAAGCAATAAGGTACTCAAGGCAGTTCTGTATCAACAATAATGTACAGTTCAAGGGTTTGCTGTTTAACAACACCCTTGAACTGTACATTATTGATGATACAGTACTGCCTTGAGTACCTTATAGCTTTCATGAAGGTTGAAGATGACACCAGGACGACGAGTGGCTGTAATATTAATGAAGTGTAAGGTCTCTTGTTGAGCTCCGTATCGTAGTCGTGTCCATCCAGAAGCTCTACACCACATCAAACTCACCTTTTGGGTTCAATCTTGGCCGCGACCAGTCGAGCTCCCAGTTGCTCGTTCTCCACGATGTGGTAATGGATGGTGATGTCCACGTGGTTAAAGATGTAAAAGGCGTCATTTTCATTGAAGTTAGACTGGAAGACCAAAAGGAGACACAAAGCTCAGACAGATGTACATATAATGTGTTGTTCCACGCATCGTGGGCTTAAAACCAGAATGTTTCAGTAGCTGGTAGCTGCTGTCAGATGTACCAGAGCTCTCATGTCCATGTGCTGGATCGACTCAAATGTTACTTGTGTGTGTGTCTTTGTGCAACTCCACTCACGTTGACCACGCAGGCGTCTTTGGGTCGACCCGCTTCCGTGACGAAACAGCCGATGGGGAAACCGGGATTGCAGAACTTCTGTCCATCTTCGACATCGTAGCACCAAGTAACTGGCATGTTATCCACAATCCTTCACACACACAGACACACAAACACATGACCCAAGCTGTTCAGTTGGAGTTTATTGATGGGAAACATGTACTTTGGTCCCCTTTGATGTGTTCGTTGTTCACTGTTAGCATTGCGGCTAAACCACGGCTAGTTTTAGCTGCATCTTGCCTTTCTTTGGAGCTTCCTTGTCTCCTTCGCTCAGACTCCTCGTCATCCCATGGCTGTCTCACATACCTGACCTTGTGATCTGAAACTCACTGTGTTGCCTGATAACACACACACACACACACACACACAAACACACAGCTTCCCTCACTATTCCCTCCAACATAAATACAAGTGAGGACAACGGACAAACCAACTCATTAAACTTCTACGATTTATCAAAAATGAAGTTTTCAATTCCTAAAAATGTGTTCGCATGTTCCTTCACTTTATGAGGCGTGTGTGTGTGTGTGTGTGTGTGTGTGTGTGTCTGTGAGAGAGAGTCATACACACCAGTGGTGCTGGTAGTTGAGTAACATGCCCTTCTTGAGGAAGTCCAGTTTGGTTTTGTCTGCCGGCGTGTTGGTGTTGTAGCTTCTGGTGCAGACCTTCTGACACGTCACCGGCTTCTTGAACTCAAACTGACACAGGAAGCAGTTAGTGTGTGTGTGTGTGTGTGTGTGTCTATGTGTGTGTGTAGATGTGTTACCTTGTACGGTGAGGGTTCGATCCTCTCCCCAAACAGAACCTGGCCCAGATTCTCTGACGGACGTTGGGATGTTTCCTCAGAGCAAAAGTCAAACCTGCAGCAACAAGACAAAAGACTTTGATTCAACATGATATATTACAACATTTCAGCAAATGGAGAGAACTCAGAGTGTAAGAAGTAGAAGCTCTCTGCTTCCACTGGTACAGTTAAATAATAAAGTGTTCTTCATTATAGTTCATGCATTAATAACTCTTTAATGCTTTGAGACCAAAATAATGCACAGAGAAGTAAGTTGTTCAGCCTCAAAAAGTGATAAAATGAACTAAATAAACATCCAAAAGGTAGAACAGACACATCGGTTCAGTGTGAAGCACTTTGCACTCACGCTGTGTATTCGTACGGCAGGACGGACTCCACTGAATCCAACCGGTTCACAAACAGCTCGATGGCCGACTAGAGGGAAACAAAAGCAGGCATGTGAGCAGCCAATCAGGCGATCCGTTTCATGTTATTGGCTATTGATCCCTGATTGGTTGGTTGGTGTACTTCGGTACCAGGTCAATGCCAAAAACCTGGAAACCGTGACAGGATGCCAGAGACTGATGAGACAACAGAGGTTGCATTGAGTTACATTGCGATGCCTTCAAGTCCAGGGGAAAACGCAGCATTCTCGGCCCACGCTGCAGTGTTCTGGATCAACGACCATGGACGAGGGCTGGAATGTGGCCGGACTGGTGAACTGAGCGCTTTGCCTCTCAGCTTCCTCTGCACCGAATGTTTATCTCCAACGTGATCACTAACCGGTTTATTGTGTGTGTTGAAAATATTAATCAGAAGCTTGAATGACAATTACTGTACGTTAATGTTTTACTTTTTAAAGTAGCAGCCACCCCGGACGACTTTGGAAACAATTAGGTATTAATATTATTTAGAAACAAACAATTTGATTGAATATATTAGACTATGTGTTACCTGCTCACACTGCCGTACCTGAAGCATTCATATTGGTCATATTTATGACAGGAAAAGGTTCATTTGATGTTAGATATCTGGGGACTGGAGCAGAGTTTCACCCGCAGTGAAAATGTGTTTGAAGGATTAAAGTCAGTAATTTATTGAAACTAAATTGTGTGTTCAGTAAAAATAAAACATGTTGTGGATTCTGATCTGTTTTTGTTTAATACATTTTGACTCTTGGATAGAGAATGCTGAGTGTGTGTGTGTGTGAGAAACAGAGAGACGCACAGAGAGACAGAGACACACACACACACACACACACACACACAGACACACAGAGAGAAACAAAGGGAGAGAGAGAGAGAGAGAGAGAGAGAGAGAGAGAGAGAGAGAGAGAGAGAGAGAGACAGAGAGAGAGAGAGACAGAGAGAGACACACACAGAGAGACACACACACACACACAGTGCCACGCGGACACACACACACACACACACACACACACACACACACACACACACACACACACAGACAGACAGTGAGACACACAGAAACACAGTGAGACACACATAGAGAGACACACACACAGTGACACACGCACAGTGACACACGCACACAATCATTTAGAGAGTTGTGAATCATTTAGTTGTATATTCTAGTTAAGTGTACATATCTGTGATTATCTTGATTCATCAGACACTTTGATGCATTAGCGCGGTTAGCATTAGCATCCTATCTGTTTTCACGGTGTCTGTTAGCTTTGCTGTCTTGTTCACGTATACTTACATTATAAAGAACTAGCGTGAGCTAGCTCGGCTGCTGCCTTTTGTGTCATTCAATGCTCGCACCGTGTACCGCATATACAACCAGTCCGTCATCCCCCCCGGGCAGCTAAAGTTGCACAGGTGACCTGTGCCATGTTGTGTTTACCTTGCAGTCTGGCACTTGGTCCTTTCCCGGCTCGCAGAAGCTCACGGGCGCGAGCCCCGGCAGGTAGAAGCCCGCCGCGGGAGCCAGCAGCGCCGCCGCGAGCAGCCACCGCAACATGTTCCGCTGCCGACCTTCACTCGGGATGTACGCCGCTCACCTCGCTCCTCTGCGCGGTTCAAACTGACGTCTGATGCGCTGGACGGCCACCAGCATCCGGTTGTGCTGCGGCCAACACGTCACGACCGGAAGTCGTGCTTCGTGAAGTGGCGCATTCTTCTTCTTCTCCTTTTTTTTTTGTAGGTGTATTAGCGGTTAGCAAATAACAAATGGATGCATTACCGCCACCAACTGGTATGGATGTCTAGTAGTATTTACATTATTTAAAAATACATTAAAAAAAAAAATATTTTCTTTTTAAAAGGACTCACATTTCCACAATAAAATGAGTGAGCCTAAGATAGTGAAATATATAGATACTGGAGTGTTTGTCCACCTTTATATACCGTTTTTGAAGCCTTTCCTTGTTTTTGGTTGAAATACATTTATTTTTTACACTGTTGCTTTTTCTTTTTGGTCCTCTTTTACCTCACCTGTAACACATGGCCTAATTGAGTTTTACCAAATTCACACTGAGAGCCTTTGACTCGTAGTCCATTCTTCTGACGCTGTTGTAGAACCTTTTGGTCGTGGAGATGTTCCCATAATGAACAGGTCATTGCTAAATCTCTCATCAGATTTTCCCATAATCTGCTGGCAATCCCCCGTTGGCTATTGGTGGTAGTGTATTTCTTGGAGCCGTCATCCAGCGACAACTTTTCAGGACATTTTCAAATAAAAAAAAAAGGGTCCGCAATGTTTTCAAAAGCCTCCATTTCAATGGTTGGAGAACATCGTAGTCTATCACACTCACATCTGTCCCCTGCAAGACAATGACAGGTAGGAACTGAAATTACTGAGGCTAAGTGGACATGAAATAGCAATTTAAATGTTACACATGTAAATATATAAATATTATAGCAGTTTAAGTGCAATAAATACTGAAAATCCTATGTAGAATTATTCATTCACCAGAGTCTACTGTAACATACATTAGTATGCTGAATTTAAGTAATCAAAATAACCCAAAAATGTAATGTGCACAGTAAATGTAGCTACAACCATCAATTTAGACATTTGTCATTTATTTTCATCATTGAAAGTCTGTAAGTCGCCACTTTGGCTTGTTTCAAAGTTATTTGTGTTCATTTCATCAGATGTTTTTCATTCACAGGCTAATGCTATGCAAAAGGCTAATGCTAAGCTAACAGCAGACATCTGCCATGACATCTCCATCATATGATCACATTGGTGAATTCCAAAAGCTACTACTTTATAAACACTGACGGATAACTGAGCTCAATCACTTCTAAAGCATCCGAGTTACATTTTACTGTCTGCTGGGAACCGTTTCTGCAGCACGTTTTCTCTTCAGAGTCTGATTTCTTCAAGAGTTTTTAAGATCAACGGGTGAGCCGACACAATGGGGACAAACATGTTTTTTACTTTGAAGTTTCGTGTTCTGCCCAGCAGAGGGTTCATGATGTAAAATCAAAGAACATAACCGCTGCACACGTTGCTTTTACAATGAATGATGATGTTTAAAGTATTTCCGAAGAATAAGCGACAGAAAAACGTGAAATACTCGCCTGCGAATACGTATGTGTCTGTCATTTTGTGTGAAAGGCGAGAACAGAAGGATCTTTGTCAGAGGAGTGATACAATTTGCCGTCATGCATTGGACGTACGGAGACTTTTTTGTGTGTTGTTTGTTCATAAAAACAGGCACCGTCAACCAATTCAGCAAAACGTGATTGGTTGATGCCTTTATTAGCTCAGAGGAATCAGCCTCGTTACAGAAAATAAAACGCAAAGCTTTTCAGCCACGTGATACTCATGTTCTGTGTGAAAGTGAAACGAAGAAAAATATAGAGTTTTTCAAAATAAAACACGCCCCTAAGAGGTGAATCGGTCTGTCTCTCCTCAAGGCAGTGAGATACCAAAAGGTTTTCAACGCAGTCTTGATGATACAGCCTCATTCATGATGCACAGCAAGTTTGGTGTGAATCGGACCAAACGTTCTAGGAGAAAAGTGTTTTTCACAAAATTCAAAATGGCGGAACATTTTAGTAGGCAGACTTTATGGGTCTGAGCATTTTTTTGTAGAGCAGGTGGAGCTGGACATGTGTGATTTTTTTCAAGTCAATTGGACAAACTGAGCGAGGGGCGTCGCCGGTCAAACTTCTAGGGGGCGCTAGAGAGCCATTTTCTTTTCTTTTTTACGCCGAGATCAGATGGCTATTTTCACCAGGCCTGACACGCGGTCCAAATTTGGTGACTTTTGAAGTATGACAAGTCCCCCAAAAAGCAGTCCAAAGTGGAAAAATAAGGATCAAAAAAATATTAATAATAATAAGAAACGGATCAGTTTCAACAGCGTCCTTCGGACTGACTACGTCAGTCGCTCGGAGTTTATTAATTGCACCAACAACAAAAAAAAGAAAAAAAGGCCACTTGTGTTAAGGACTTATGGTTGACAGTAGTTGCAGATGGTTCAACCTACAATTACCCAGAATCCCTCCATGTGGGTGGCTCAAAAACACAGAGGTCAGGAACGAAGCGTCTCTCGACCCTTGACCATTTAACACAGCTTGATTTGACCGCTAATTGTGTCTTCCAGGAGCGTTTTTTTGGACGTCCAAATCCTGCAGGACAGACTTCCAGCTGCTGTCCATCTCCATCTCCGTCTCTCAGCAGTCTGTAGTGTGAGGTGTCTCCATGAAAGTGCTCAGGTAGCTGTGGAGAACAGCAATATAGCGAACTGGTTTCATACAGTACGTCTACCAGTGTTCATCTCCTCTTGTGTGTCTCTGTGAGACAACGTCCAGTCTGCCTCCCTTGGGCTGACCTCTTGACATCTTCACAATGTGCTTCAGATATCGCTGTACGTGTGGTATCACCACCAAACACAGCGTCATCTGCTGGCGGTCTGTCAGTATCTGGAGTGTTCTCGGCTGTACATGTCTCTGGTCCATTTAATCATCGTCTCTGGAGATCGATAGAGGAAGATCAGCTTGGAGTAAAGTTCCTCTTCCAGCTCCAGCTCTCCTGTCTCACGCACCTGAAACACACAAAAACATCAGCTTGTGGGTGAAGATTATACAGAAATGATTTCTCCAGCAATGTGGCATCAACCCGGTGTGTTTTGTGGACCCATTATTTAAAAGAAATGTGCTTAGATTAAGGGCTCTTCTGATCTGCTAATTCAAATCTGGAGAACATATTTGACTCAACCCCCGATATGTGTGTTCACACGAGAGTACGGTGAATACAGAAGGAGTGTGTTAACATGCACACTGACCAGAAAGATGTCTGTGCACAGCTTCAGGATGCGGTCCACACAGGGCAGCTCTTCAAACATGATGGAGTGGGAGATCTCGCTGAAGAAGCCACGAACAAACTTTCCAATGACTAAGACCACAGACACATACAGACCCATGATCCTGAGAGGAGAGAGGAGAAAAAGGGAAAGAATGTGGAAGAAAACGACTCAAATCATAAATCACAATTTTATATTAGAATACGGGTGGATGAAATCAAGCGTTCTGATTGGTTGAGAGTGAGGGTGTACTTTATTCAGCCATAAAGTACTGTACCACCTGTTTACATTAACCAGCGTTCCATATGAGTGTGCACTCAAAATAACAGGTGATTTAAATTGCGTGACCGTTTCTCTTGTGCCTATACTTGTATAATAATAAAATAACAACATGTTAGATAAGAGAAGACATATTTAAACCGCTGCGGGTCGGGCCTAACAACACCCTTGAACAGTACATTATTGACAATACAGTACTGCCTCTCGTACCTTATTGCTTTATATAATACGGGTGGATCAAATCAAGCGTTCTGATTGGTTGAGAGAGTCACAGGGTGTACTTTATTCAGCCATAAAGTACTGTACTACCTGTTCACAGTAACCAGCGTTCCATATGGGTGTGTACTCAAAATAACAGGTGATTTAAATTGCGCGACCTTTAGTTGTCAATTCAAGCTTGACAGTTACAAACATGTGTAGCCGAGTGTTCCTGTTGTACTTATACATATAATAATATTCAATAACAACACGCTGCTCCGTTAGGTTAGACAAGACGGGAACCATTTTATTCTCGTCTCCCTTTTCACTCGAACAAATCCTCCTCTCCTCTCTTTACGTTTCCCCCTCCACAATAAAAGCCCAAGCTGTTTAGGAACACAGTATAACAGCTTACACATGTTTCGTGTTAACTTTGATAATTTGGGGGGAATGATGGTGAATAATGTGTGGTCTCTGTTCCTGCTGTACGCGTCGGGCCTATCAACACACTTAAACAGTACAATATTGAGGATAAGGTACTGCCTCTCGTTCCTTATTGCTTCAATATTAAATGTCTTGTGAGGAAGAACACCAAGATTGCCCTGGAGAAAAAAATGCTGCTGTAAATAGTGAGTTGATACCATTTTTTACACAGTTTTGGTGAAAAAAGTGACATATAATAAATAATATATACATATAATAGATAATATAACATCCCATTAAGATCCCAAGACCATGAGGAGCAACATAGAAAATCCATGCCGTTATTTGGGATCCAAAACATTTGACAGTTGGAGATTTCTGCAAGAATTGAATGTTTTAGAGATCGGATGGTGAGCCGTTCTGTTTTGACACCCCTTCTCATTTTCAATAAAAAGCCCATGCAGCCTCTGAGTGGCCTCTGGTTCATGGTCGTAAAGTTTCACGAGGCTGTGATCATCCGAGAGGTCATTAAGTTTGAACGGTTGGTTCAAAGCTTTAAAACTACAATAATTGACAGACAGTAATGTTGTGTGTATGTGAGGGTCGCCAGGAAGCGGCAGGTCATCGTCTACACAGACAGACTTCCTTCACCTCGCCGAAAATGGCAAACAAAAGGAATTTAGTGAGAACAATCGTATCCGGAGCTCTACGATGCAACGTAGACTGAAGGAACAGAGACATTTTGATTGACTATGTTGGAGAAAAATCTTCATATAACAGAGTTTGGCCCCCCGACATTTGGAATCATAAGGAAAACGTATGTGCATTGTTATACTAACCACATGTGTGTGTTCAGTTAAAGGGTATGTTGACCCAGACGTAGGTCACACCAAAAGAACAAACCATGTTTGGAAAGCCGGATGGGCTTTGTTTGTGTCAACAGATTGATTGTCAACATGTCTGATGGATAGAAAGTGATCTGAACTACACTATAAAGCTCCGGCTGAAAGTGTAACCTGTGGTCTTGTTGAACATGCCTTGAGGTCATTAACGCATCTCCCTCTGGGTTGCAACTCCAAATCAAGTGGAGCATTGAAGAATGGATGATTAGTGGGCTCTTTAAATGCCTCTGCATGCCCGTTGTTTGGTGAAAAGGCTTCTGGAGATGTTAGCTAGAACCAAATATAGCTGATTCTGAACCTTGGGTTATCTTGAATATGTTACATGGTTCCTTTTACCCAACCCGTGTAAATGTTTGAGTGTGTGTGTGTGTGTGTGTCTCACCCGTATCCAGCCAGGAAGCCCAGGCTGGGCGGACTGACTTTGTCGTTGAAGATGACGATGGGTATAACCCGACAGGAGGACGCACAATCCGCGATGGCAATGTCCCACCACTCCTGGTTCCCGCTGCCGTTCAGGGACCGGTCGCTCTTCAGGGACAGAGTGATGTTCAGGTAGTCCTCTTCAGTCCCTACAAGGCAAGCAGCAGCTGTGTTACTACCAACGCTTGTGTAGTAAGTACACGTATGTTGTACACATTGTATAGCCCTTAACAACCTCTTAAGCTCGATGGACCCCCATGGGGTCGTTTTTCCTTCAGTACCTCTTGTGAACCCCAAATGACTTCTAATACTTGTGTTATTTTACATGATTTTTGAAAGAATTTTGTTGCGAAAAATATATTTCTTTTCAAATAAATTCCTTTTTCTTTTTTTTCTTTTTTTTTACCATATATTGATTATAACTATGAACATCCAGCATGATTATGAGCAAAATTCACCAAAAATGCCTCCTCGAACTGTATGTTTCAGGGCCTTAAACCACATACACACAAAAAAAATCACAATAAAACAAAGTATTGGCCTGTTAGGAAGGAGTTTCAGTAAAAAAATGACTTGTTTTATGGCAAAACATTGGCTGATTCGGGCATGCTGGGTATTGAAATGTTCATGAGCTTCAGCGCTTGCTGGATGACGAGGTTTATGAAACATCTGTGGACCAGGGAGGCCTCAGCACTCATAACCGTCTGCTGGGTTGTGGCTTTACATTATGAATAGGAGGTTTATCATGAGATGCTTTGCTTGGTTAAACTCCCACAAGCCCACAGGGTCACATGTGTCTGTAAGGGACACCTATCACAGGTGTAGTGAAACGTTACGGTCGCAGCTGCAAGTTTACGGAGTCACATAAGGACTTCAAGAGGAGAAAGTAGCTTGAAAGGAAAAGCTAAAAACTATTGCTTTCTATTTCTATTGCTTTCTTAGTAGAAAGTAACCATTCAGTGATTTGGGTATTTTGGCTGCTCTTTCCATTACTGGTGGAAATGAATCTGCCTATATTTGCATACAGGAACCACATGACCTCTGACCTTTATACAGCTGGTTGACGGGCTTGGCCTCGGCTCCATTGGGGGCCCGGATGTAGTTGGGGATCATATGAGGAACAAGCCTGAGGGGAAAAACACCAAAAGACACCATGAGTTGAGCTCCAACCACATGCGTTACCTCCATCACGCCAGTGTTCACACACACATCCCTCCAGAGAGGAAACCTACACCGGCTCGCTGCGGTTGCCCACCAGGAGAGAGGCCAGGTCGGCCCGCACCGGGTTCCCGGGCTCCAGGTCGATGGAGTGTTTGTCGAAGGTGTGCTCCACCGTCCCTCCTTTCCCCAAGTCCCTGTTGGAGAGAGAGATGGAGGCAGTGAGCCCGAAGAAAGCATGAGGCCAGTAGATGTAGGAGCTATCCGTGTAATGTGTCGTATGTCAGTCACTCAGTGTGTGTGTGTGTGTGTGTGTGTGTGTGTGTTACCTCTGGAAGGTCCAGGCCAGCCGCAGCGTGAGGTCAACAGGACTCCCCAGCAGCTCTCTGATGACTTCCTGCCTGCTGGGAGGGCTGATCCTCCACACGGAGCCCGAGCTGCCTTCAATGTTCGCCGTCACGATGTCCTCATAACCATAGAGAGTGATGAACTGCATGGCTACCTGGATACACACACACACACACACACACACACACACACACACACACACACACACACACACACACACACACACACACACACACGCACACACACACACACACAATGAAACATATAGATACACAGAGAGACAGCAACTCAAACAGGTAAAACACACACACCTACACACACACCTACACACACACACAC
Organism: Clinocottus analis; assembly: GCF_023055335.1. Taxonomy (NCBI): domain Eukaryota; kingdom Metazoa; phylum Chordata; class Actinopteri; order Perciformes; family Cottidae; genus Clinocottus; species Clinocottus analis. The sequence goes on along the minus strand of NW_027176240.1, from coordinate 20,814,213 downwards.
ACACACACACACCTTCACACACACACACCTTCCCACACACACACCTACACCTACATACACATAACTAAACACAATTCCACACACACACGCCTGCACACACACACCTACACACATACATACATACACACACACACAGACACACACACACACACACTTCCACACACACACTTCCACACCTACACCTACACACACAGACACACACTTACACACACACACCTACACACATACACACACAGACACCTAAACACACACACATACACACACACACTTACACACACACACACACACACACACACACACACACACACTTACACACCTGCGCACACACTCACAGACACACACACACACACTTACACACACACGCCTACACTAACACACAGACACCTAAACACACACACATACACACACACACTTACACACACACACACAGACACACACGCCTACACTCACACACACACACACACACACACCTACACGCCTACACCTACACACACACACATACACACACAGACACCTAAACACACACACACACATACACACACACACTTACACACACTTACACACACACACTTACACACACACACACACAGACACACACACACACACACCTACACGCCTACACTCACACACCTACACACACACACTCACACACACACACGCCTACACGCCTACACTCACACACACACGCCTACACGCCTACACTCACACACACCTACACGCCTACACGCCTACACTCACACACACACACACCTACACGCCTACACTCACACACACACACACCTACACGCCTACACTCACACACACACACACCTACACGCCTACACTCACACACACACACACCTACACGCCTACACTCACACACACACACACCTACACGCCTACACTCACACACACACACACCTACACGCCTACACTCACACACACACACACGCCTACACTCACACACACACACACCTACACGCCTACACTCACACACACACACACCTACACGCCTACACTCACACACACACACACCTACAGGCCTACACACACAGACAGAAACCAGTACACACCGCGTTGTCTCCAAACTTGTGTGTGAGTTGCTCGTACTCCTCGGGTGTGTAGGGCTGGATGGACTGCTGCTGCACGCTCATGGTGAACAGAGACTACACACACACAGACACACAACACACCAGAGGGTTATCCTGTGTGTTTGCTCCTAGAATACATTAATATATGACATTAATATCCCCGGCTTGTCGTGTAGCACTGGCTTTGTGTAGTTTCAATCTGGATAACCTTCATTATGCACTGGAGTTTTAAAGTGTTATTGAAAAGTTGTACGTTTATTGTTAAGATGTCGGACACGTTGTCTGACCAGAACTATGTTTTTGTTGCAAATTCAGATCCCCTTTTTTTCTTGTGTAGTTTTGCATTCTGACACAAAATGACCCTTGAATGAATGCAGGAGGAGCGACTGCCATATGAAACGTAGATCACCTCGTATCCGCCCAACTTGACAGCCACGGTGACGTCGATGGGGTGGTTGACCACGCCCACAACCGATCTGACCAATGAAATGAAGAGGAGGGGAAACCAGATGATGCAGATCAAGAAGAAGATGATGAGCCCGCCCATGCCGTATTTCACTATCTTCTTCTTCTTCTGTCCTTTGGGCTGCGGGTATTTCTGAAGGGAGAGCAAATCATTTATTTCAGAGAAAAAAATATTATTATTTTTTTAAACTTACAAGTGGAGTATTGTCTTTACATTTAATGTAAATGTTCCACCTCGTCGGACCCCAAATGGGGTCTGTACCTCTTTTCTCTGTGTTCAATTAGTCCTATGAACTCTGAATGAGTTATAATACTTGTGTTATTGAAAAAATGTTTATTTTTTTTTATTTAAATTTTTTTTTATAACATATTTTATAACATCGAGCAGATTATCAGTAAAAAGGCCTCCTCGATCGATCCTTGAGTTTTTCCAGCTCTATGGTTCAGGGCCTTAACAACATCCCACATACTAATAACACACCTTTCTGGAAAGGTGAGGACCTGAGGAACCAGACTCTGTAACAAACAACACTGCAAAACAAAGCTTTGACATATTGGGAAGGTGTTTTAGTCAAGAAAACGTGTCGTTCGGTTCAAAAATATGAAAGATACTTGTTCTATGGGAAAACATTGTTGGATTTTTGCGTACTGCGGCTTTAACTCTTCATGGGGCTTCTGCTGGTGCTCTACGACCCGAATGCAGAAACGTCCGCTGCGAAAAAGTCCACCGACGGAAAATAAAGAAGAAGATGCGGCCGTTTTTGTGACTTTACAGGTAGAAATAGGAGGTTTCTTTGGTTTTAAGGATGAAAGCTTTTACATTTTGTTGTAACTGGAGTTACTGAGTCGTCTCCTAAAGTACCCTTGTACCTTGACTTGGTCATTCGGTCTGGTGGAATCATAAACTCGTACGCTTCATACCTTCTCTGTCTCTCGGCTGCATTTGATGATGAAGATGTTGGCGTAAATGTCCTCCACACACATCCAGTTCGACAGAGACAGAGTGGTGTCAGTCCAAACCCAGTCCATCACCGCTCGCAGCTCCACCAAGAACGGCACCATACGGAACCTACACACACACACACACACACACACACACACACAACATCCATGTAATAATAATGCCAATACACTGCATGTTGATCCTTGACCTATTTATTTCTGGAGTAATGACAAAGGTTCACTTCATCTCTGTCATTATACACAGATTCCACTGGACTGAAGTGCATCATCATTAAGAAATAACTCAAACAAGATGCTTTATGTCCATACCCTTGGAAGAGAAAGAGGTTGAGATGGTTGTATTTCTTGGTGAGGATGTTGCCAAGGATACGAGTGGGGTATCCACAGCGGATCTGATAGGCTGACAGGCCGAAGTAAATACACTTGACAAAGTACCAGAGCTGAGCCACAAAGTTCTGATTGAACTTCCTAAACAGAGAGAGGAGAAACAAGGAAAAAAATAACGTCTTAATAATCTGATTTGCAGCCGAATGCTGAAGACTCAACTCAGTTTAGTTCATTGGTAATAACCAGTTAACCCATTGAAAACTGTGCAACCAATTTTGGATCCAGACCCACTTCTCCGTGTGTTTGAGTCATCAAACAAATACATACATGTTTATTGTATGTATTTGTTCAGAAAAGTCACGGTAAAAAAATGTATATCTGCAAAAAAATCACGTTTAAAAGATATTTTGATGGTAACTATGAACATCCAGCATGATATGAGCCAGATTCCCTTAAAAAGCCTCCTGGAGCGTCAATAAGACACCTTTTTGGAAAGATTAGGACCTAAAGAAACAGAATCTGCAACAAAAATCACAATAAAACAAAGTCTTGGCCTATTAGGAAGGAGCTTCAGTCAAAACACTGTCTCGTTAGGTTAAAAAATGAAAAAAAGACGTATTTTAAGCCAAAAGATTGTCTGAATGGGGCATGCTGGGACTTAAAATGGGTGCGGGAGGAATTTCACACTGTTTCCAAAAGGTTAATCAGTACTCCAAAATGAATATACATGATTTATTTTTGTTTACCTTTCAGTAACAGCAGGCAAGATGAAGAACATCCACAGGTGGATCCCAAACACGAGAATAATCTGGACAGAAGAAACGACAGGAGACAAAGTCAGGACTAGTCATCCGAACAAAATGCTGCATGGCCCCTCATGGGCCCTTCAAAAGAGATGTGATCTGAACACATGAACTGAACCTGGAAGATGAGTTTCCCCAAGACGGCCTTGCGCAGGTACAAGGCTCTGTCGATGATCATGGTGCTGAACTGGAGGAGCAGCATCACCAGGAAGGCCTCGGGAACCTGGTCCTCCGAAAGGGTGGAGGCTATATCCGCCGCTGCACTGTGTTTCTGAAGGAGAGAGAGACGCGTGCATGTCAAAACATTGGTACCGGCGTACCGTGCTGCGAACAGATCGGGTCCCATCTTCACTCGAGGACATGGTAAAACCTTAACAGCTCGTTAGCTCCGCTCAGCTTCTGCTAATCGGCTCGTAGCGCCGTCACTGCGAGCTAAACACTCAACTAAGTCACGACTGGCTCCTCAATGGTGAAACAAGTTCCTCGATTGTGGAACAAGTTCCTTGATGGTGGGACAAGCTCCTCGATGGTGGAACGAGTTTCTCGATGGTGGAAGAAGCTCCTCGATGGTGGAACAAGTTCCTCGATTGTGGAACAAGTTCCTTGATGGTGGGACAAGCTCCTCGATGGTGGAACGAGTTTCTCGATGGTGGAAGAAGCTCCTCGATGGTGGAACAAGTTCCTCGATGGTGGAACAAGCTCCTCGATGGTGGAACGAGTTCCTCGATGTTGGATCGAGTTCCTCGATGTTGGAACCAGCTCCTCGATGTTGGATCGAGTTCCTCGATGGTGGAACCAGCTCCTCGATGGTGGAACCAGTTCCTCGATGTTGGAACGAACTCCTCAATGGTGGAACAAACACCATATTGGTGGAACGACCTCCCCATTGATATCAGGACAGCAGGAAGTGTCTACATCTTCAGTCGCAAACTAAAAACACATCTTTTATACTACACTTTGAAGAAGGAAGGTAGCGCAGTAGTAGCACTTCAGTAGCTTTTTAAATGTCTTTTATTGACAGCACTTTGTAGTTTGACTTGGTTGAAGGCACTTATTGTAAGTCTCTTTGGATAAAAGCATCAGCTAAATGAAATGTTGGATTTATTTCTATGAAATCTTTCTGTTTATTTTAATGTAAATCGTTTTTCGATTTAATGAATAACTACAGAATGACAACTTTCATCCATTTCTCACCCCAAAAGCCCAAAAGCCAAAGACGATGATGATGAAGTCAACGACGTCGGTCAGGAACATGAGTGCGTAGACGTCTGTGGCGGCCCGATACTCATCATGGAGAATACCTTTGAAGAATCCCTGCGCTGGCCTGTAGACACTCTGAACACTGGAGAGGAAAACAAAATGGCATGAAATAAAACAAAATGGCATGAAACAAAAGACAGTATTAGTGGGAAAACTATAGTTGAGTTATCCATCTACTGTTTAGAATTTTTAAGGAATCTATGGAATCCATTAGATTTCTAATTGATTCTATGGAATCTATTAGAATTCTAATAGATTCTGATGAATCTATTAGAATTCTAATAGATTCCATAGATTCTAAAGATTCTATAGAATCTATAAGAATTCTACTAGATTCTAATGAAATCTATGGAATCTATTAGAATTCTAATAGATTCCATAGATTCTATGGAATCTATAAGAATTCTACTAGATTTTAATGAAATCTAATGGATTCTAATGGCCTGTAAATACTCTGAATACTAAAGAGGACAACAAAATGTCATGAAGTAAAAGACAGTATTAGTGAGAAAACCATTGACAGTTCAGTTATCCATTAGAATCTATCCACTGTTTATAATTCCTCCAATTCCTAAATTATTTGTATAAAATATCTGAATAAATGGCGGATTAACGTGAAATATTTGTGATAAATGATTTGAGTGGGTGACTTATATGCTTATAGTGACATTACAGTCTCTGTATCCAACTCACCCAGAGAGGAAGACTCGTTTCATCTTGTCTCCCACAGCCAGCAATCTCCGACTGGCCGCCTCTCTCCGGCTGCCTTTCTGCTTCTTCTTCACTGCTTCTGCTTCGCCGGGCTCTGCGGTCTCCACTGTGGGCTCCACTGAAACGGTCCCAACCAGAATCAAGTGTATGAAACATGTTCACACACATGTCAGTGTGCTGTCAGTGTGTCTGTTGTAAAATCACCGTAAAACCAACGAAGCCACACACCTTTGCCGTGTTGCTGTTTGGCTTTTTTGGGTTTCTTGCGGAAGCGGATGCTGCTGCTTTTCTTTGGGACTTCATTTACCACCGGCTCGATGTCTCCGACCGTCTCATCCTCCCTCGGCATGGTGGGAGGATCCGACCCGTCCTCTGGCCCGGACGGAGTTTCCTGCCCATCTTTTGACCCACTGGGTGCCGGTTCGGCTGCAGGAGGTTGTGTGGAGCTGGTACTCGGTTCACCACTGTCACCCACATCCTGAAGTGATAAACAATGGATTTTAACAAACAAGTAGCACATTATGTTTAATAATGAGCTTCAGTTAATGGCCAAGGAAATATACATATACATTTTTTATTAAATTATCATATTTAATCTGCACCGACCTTTTCAAGTTGGTCCAGTTCAGTAATCCCCAGGTGGTCCAGGGTCGATGTTGAGCTCACTCTGCTCTCCTCTTCTTCTTCTCCTCGACCCTCCTTCTTCCTTCCATCTTCATCTCCTTCGATATTGTTTCCTTCATCCTTACAGCTTTCTGGTGAGGGCCTCTGCTCCTCCAGGGGGCCCTCGTGGTCCCACAGGCCATAACGCTGTGCCGACGCACAAAAATACAAATGTGGGAGGTTGAAATTGTGCTGGACGAGGTCAAATTTAGCAAGCTTTACCCTGCAATACAAGAACAATCCTGTTTCTCAACGAAAGATAGGTAGGGAGGTAAGTAGGTAGGTAGGTAGGTAAGTAGGTAGGTAGGTAAGTAGGTAAGTAGGTAGGTAGGTAAGTAGGTAAGTATGGGGGTAGGTAAGTAAGTAAATAGGTAAGTATGGAGGTAGGTAGGTAAGTAGGTACGTAAGTAGGAAGGGTAGGTAAGTAAGTAGGTAAGTAGGTAAGTATGGAGGTAGGTAAGTAAGTAAATAGGTAAGTATGGAGGTAGGTAGGTAAGTAGGTACGTAAGTAGGAAGGGTAGGTAAGTAAGTAGGTAAGTAGGTAGGTAGGTAAGTAGGGAGGTAAGTAGGTAGGTAGGTAAGTAGGGAGGTAAGTAGGTAGGTAAGTAAGTAGGTAAGTATGGAGGTAGGTAAGTAAGTAAGTAGGTAAGTATGGAGGTAGGTAGGTAAGTAGGTAGGTAGGTCAGTAGGTACGTAAGTAGGAAGGGTAGGTAAGTAAGTAGGTAAGTAGGTAGGTAAGTAAGTAGGTAAGTAGGGAGGTAGGTAGGTAAGTAGGGAGGTAAGTAGGTAGGTAAGTAAGGAGGTAAGTAGGTAGGTATGTAGGTAAGTAGGTAGGTAAGTAAGTAGGTAAGTAGGTAGGTAAGTAGGTAGGTAGGTAAGGACGTAAGTAGGTAGGTAGGTAGGAAGGGTAGGTAAGTAAGTAGGTAGGTAGTTAAGTAAGTAAGTAAGTAAGTAAGTAGGTAGGTAGGTAGGTAGGTAGGTAGGTAGGTAGATAGATAGATAGATAGATAGATAGATAGATAGATAGATAGATAGATAGATACTTTACTTATATATCTTGTATAAATATATTTGTTCTATGTTTCAGAAACAACTTGCATGTTGTTGTTTTGGGATTTCTGGCTTTCTTCAACTTAAACTAAGTCTTAAAGTATCATATAGTCATACTGTATGTAGAACCTTGTCAAACTGCATAATAAGGTTTTCCTGTCACAGGGGATGTTGCACTGGTCAAAGCTAAACAGAGTCTGCAGGTAATTCAGCCATAAATGGAGTTTGACCACCTCATGAAATGGATGTTGGTGAGCTACAGCTGATGCACTTTCTGGAGGGGATGATAAATAATGGTTTCCAGGCTTGACTATCACTGTGATTGTTAATAACTGTAAATACCAACTGACCATGAGAAGGGATCTGTGGAAAAACAGAGCCAGCAGTTGAAGAAGATCATATCTGATGTAATTGTCGGTCTTCTCCAGGCCCAGGATGCGAGGTGGGAAGAAAGGTTTGTCTTCGTTCAAAGTCATCTCGTAACCACTGTTCCAGGGAAAGAACCCAAACTGGAAAAGGTATTTCACCACCACCATCACCTGGAGAGAGAATAAAGCACAATAAAAAAGGTAGATAATAATGGACTGATACAAACACATATTTTAGAGTTAACAATTCAAAGAAATATAGAATAATATCTACATTATATTAGCACCAAATGGAGAGAAGTGGAAATACAACGTTATAGCTGAAATGTAAAAAAGAACGAGGGGTTCAACAGACAGGAGACGAATGGTGGCATATGTAGAGAACAGTACAACATCCTCACGTACTTGGAGAGAGCACCATTGGACGAATCTTATCAGGTTGATTCATACCTCCGTGTAGACGATGGCGGTCATCCAAAACTTCTTGGTCGGTCTCGGAACAGCCAGCATCGCCCAGAGGAACACCAGTATGGGGAGAGCCAGCGATATCACGGAGGCGCTGACCGCGTTGTTCAGCACGATGATGAAATAGCAGACCAGCTCCGAGTTGGCCGCCAGCAGGTTGTACATGGCGAACAGCAGCTTCAGCAGACGGCTCTGGTGGTTGTAGAACTCTCTGCTCTGTTCCAGCTCCTCGATGAAGAACTGCCTGCAGGGAGAGAGAGAAGACCGGCACGTCACAACCACACAAGGATTCACAACCTTTTAATAAAGGATCAAACCAATGGCCAGCGATGAAATCCTCGTTGCTGTGCATCGCCGTTGGCTCTCCTTAAGGGCGATAAACAGTCTTGCAACGACAACTGCGGCTGGCCACGCAGTTGCATCGACGGACTCGTTTTGGTTTACAGTTCCCGCCTTTTTTTATACGCCAGAACAGCAGTCTACCTGCACACTGACGTTCACCGATATCTCCCTCCAGGAATTCACCTCCATCTGCTTGTCCTTATACTCCGTCAGACGGGTTTTATAAATGTTCATATTTTCGGACCTCTTCAGCCAAACGTTCTTCAACGGGATCCATTGTTCGTGTTTCTGCTGTGGCTTTTAAAAATGGCGGTATTATGCTATGAAACGGGAAATGCGAGACTGATGGGACTACGCAAGGGGAGTCGTACGTTTCTTTATCTACCTTTCTCCCAGCAGCTCGCTGGCGGTTCTTGAGTGTCTGTGGTGTCTTTTGGATGGCGCCGGTACGAGCGCCATGCTGCTGGATGGGGATTCTGGACTCAAGAGGTTCTCGATGCTGTTGCGCCTCGGCTTGGGCGTGGACCGGTCTGTCACGCCCCTGCTATCCACCTCCAGGACACTGAGAGTCATGCAAACACACATAGACACATACGATGTATGAATGCATACATACAAACTCTGAAAACTGAGAAACTAACCGACAAATGGTCACAAGAAATACGTCGCTGACTATTCTGTGACTCTAATTATGTACACTACTGTACATGTTGAGGTTCTCCTGACGTTCCCTCATGAACATCCTTCACTTCTAAGAAGCAGAACAGACTGGAGAGTTTCACATGAAAGTTCTCTCTTTCTGGACATTTTGAGAGTTTAATGAACCCACAAATGTGAAGCTCCAGATCCTCAACCAGCTCAAAGGAAGAACAGTTTCATAGCTTCTCTCTCCAGCAGAGCTGTTTCCAGCTGAGTGACATCACTGCACAAGGGGTTTCAATGGATTTTAAGGGGTTTTAAAGGTTTTATTTGGGTGGAAGGGGGGGGGGGGGTGTTTACAGGGTTTTAAAGTTGTTTTTTTAGGGTTTTCAATGAGTTTTACAGGTTTCAAGGGTTCTTTAAGAGTTTTCAATGGTTTTAAGGGGGTTTATAAGTGTTTCTTTTAGGGCTTTTAAAGGGCTTCAAGGGTTTTCAAGGGTTTTATACTCCTCCATTAGTCTTCTAAGGCGATGATCAAACACAATGTACCATCAGAACTCTGATAGCTGCTGGAAATGGGCCTCTATACACGATGTAGATATTTCATTAAGAACCAGACGTTTACACCTAGAATAGTCTTTTACCACATTAACAATGTAGAGAGGGTATTTATGAGTCATTTCATGTTATCTTCATTAAAACAAAACACTGCTTTTCTTTGAAAAATCAGGACATTTCTAAGTGACCTCAGACTTTTGAACAGTAGTGTACTTTTGGTCCTGAGGATATCACCAGAGAAAAAGGTAAGAAGAGGATTCACCCTTTATGAACATGCTCAGTAATTCACAAATCCAGCACAGGCGTGGCCATGTTTGAAGCTCTCATTACATATAGAGTTGGTAAAAGAAGACCCTCTTCCCACACTGACCTGTGTCCGGTGGAGTCGGCATCGGTCTCGTCCAAACAGGTGTCCAGAGTGGGACTCTCACTGCCCTGAGACAGCTGGTCGTCTGCGGAGTCTGCTGTCGTATGATGCTGCCAATCAGAGGGAGACACGCCTGACTTAAAGTGTGTGTTTGTGTGTGTGCTTGTGTGTGTGTTCAATTCCAAAAAAAGATCAACGGTTGCTCGACGAATGTCTCTGTGTTGCGTTCACCTGCTGGATCTTGTGTATGATGAAGTAGCGCTCGTTGCACAGAACGATGGACGTCTCTCTGTACTGCTTAGTCAGCAGGTTGAGCCACTGGGTCAGGCCGTCCACCATGGCCAGGACGATGGCCCACAGGAAGCGCAGGATGTCCAAGATCCTCTGAACCATTTCACCGTGACCTGCAGCATCAGGACCGAGAGAAAAGAAGCTTTACTGACTGTACATGTAGCAGGATTCTGAGAAACCTCCATCGACATGTGGACTTTTTCTAGACTTTGAAAAGAGTGTGGATAGCGGCGGCCATTTTTAAATGGATGTACAAGGTATGTACAAATATTCTTGTAATGACAAGGGTGAAAAGGTGTGCTGTTGGGCGGTTTTTCCATTTGCATTAACAGGCTACAGCAGAGTTTAGGAGGAAGTGTGTCAAGAATAAAGTGTTGGACTCATTCACGAAGACAATGACAGACAAAAAAAAAGACAATGTGGACTTACTGGACTCCTTTTCCTCTGGCTCCTCTTCTGGAAGGCCAGGGTCCTCAAACACTTCATTGTCCCCACAACCTGCACACACAAAGACACACAAACAGAAAACATGCTTCATTTTTTGTCGTCTCTTCTTTCAGATTAATCGTGTCAGTGTCGTTACTGAGACAACAATACGCCGTTGCAGTAGCATCCAATCAGAAGTGCAAGGTGACCGGTCCTGGGACTGAGAGTCCTCCAACTACTTAAAAGTGCTTAAACACCACATGTCATCATTCACACGTTGATCCATACACTGATATGAGGAGCTACATGAAGGTACCTGTTTGAGGTACCTAATTTGGGGTTAAGTGTCTTGCTCAAAGACACATCGACATGGACTGGAGGAGCCGGGGATCGAACTTTTGCATTGTGCTTTAGATGATAGATGTTGTGGGCATCTGAAGGACACTTGATCCAATCCCTAGCTTCCTTTTCCAGGTGGATTTCTGTCATGGGCAAGAACTTTTGAGGAGCTACTAGCATCTGCATGCATCTGCATGCTCCTCAGCCACCATAGTAATACAAAAGGATGTAAGAATATCCAACCTAGAGCAGAAAAGGCTTCCTGTTGTGTATCCACTCTTCCTTCTCTCTCTTTCTCTTTCTCTTTCCTCTCAATCCTTCTCAGATGTCGCTGGTGTCTCTGCCGTTCTTTCAAAGCTGTTTTCACACTGGTCACCCACGCCAGGTACGCCAGCTGAGGGGGAGACGAAAACAAAACCAACAATACAATAAACATGAAAAGGTAGAGGTTGTCTTAACAGTGTTACACGTTGCAAACATTTTGATACAGCAACTGCAAACTATATGCAGTTTATAATATCTGTAATATCAATTATATAAAATCAGATATTGTGTGGGTACAACTCTACACAACTGTCTGCTGCAGCATTCGACCTGCTGATGGACTGTCTATGGTCATGTTGTAGCCCTCCAGGTGTGTTTTTCCACAAACTCAGTTACATTATTGTAACCCTTGTTCTATACGCACTGGAGGAGCCCTCTACTGGACTCTATGGATAATATTTAAATTACAGCACACACCACACTCTTTCCACAGTTCCTGTGTCTTTCCAGTGAGCACAGACCCGAATAAGAGCCCCAAGTGTCTAAGAGATGCCACCTCAAGTGTCCAAGAGATGCCACCTCAAGTGTCCAGGAGATGCCACCTCAAGTGTCCAAGAGATGCCACCTCAAGTGTCCAAGAGATGCCACCTCAAGTGTCCAAGAGATGCCACCTCAAGTGTCCAAGAGATGCCACCTCAAGTGTCCAAGAGATGCCACCTCAAGTGTCCAGGAGATGCCACCTCAAGTGTCCAAGAGATGCCACCTCAAGTGTCCAAGAGATGCCACCTCAAGTGTCCAAGAGATGCCAACTCAAGTGTCCAGGAGATGCCACCTCAAGTGTCCAAGAGATGCCACCTCAAGTGTCCAGGAGATGCCACCTCAAGTGTCCAAGAGATGCCACCGTACATTTGGCCATTTGGCAATGACAGTGCAAGTTTAGTGCGAATGATTTTGCACTAAACCTGATCCTGTAGGTCTACAGGTCTTGTAGGTCTACAGGCCGAGTAGGTCTACAGGTCTTGTAGGTCTACAGATCATGTGGGTCTACAGGTCTTGTAGGTCTACAGATCCTGTAGGTCTACAGGTCATGTAGGTCTACAGGTCTTGTAGGCCTACAGGTCTTGTAGGCCTACAGGTCTTGTAGGTCTACAGATCCTGTAGGTCTATAGGTCTTGTAGGTCTACAGATCCTGTGGGTCTACAGGTCCTGTAGGTCTACAGGTCTTGTAGGTCTACAGGTCTTGTAGGTCTATAGATCCTGTAGGTCTACAGGTCTTGTAGGTCTACAGGTCTTGTAGGCCTACAGGTCTTGTAGGCCAGGACATGAAGTGGTGACTCCATCCATGGAGGTAGTTGGTGGGCCAATCCCCCTTTCTGCATCATATACTGTGGGGTCTCACATATTTGGGTGAACACTTCCTGATTGACCAGCTACGCTTACACTTCATGTTCAAAGGGCGTGATGGTAGAATATTACCCAAAGAGTCCCCAATGGACAGCAGAGCTTGTGTAAGTAACAACTTGGCATGCATGAAGACAAACACATAACACTGACCCCCATAGAAAAGGTACTGATGTATTATTTATGTAAGTACATTTTGTGAAACAGTTGTGTCTGACCTCACAGGCAGTCTGTTTTTGGGGCTTTTGTTCTTCAGAGTCCTCTTCGTCCTCACTGTCGGATTCAAACAGGTAGTACTCTCCGGAGTGGAGCACTGTGGATGAAGAAACATGTTTCAATGTCCTCTGGCTCACTAGATATGGATTACCTGATGCTACTTGAGTATGTTCTTCACCTATAAGCCACCTGAGTGTTTGTCATACCTGTAGCATGGTCCAACCACGGCTGGGACCAATTCTTCTTCCTGGAACTCTTCTTGTTAGTCCGGCTCTCTGGAGAAAAAACAAGAGGCGATTCAGATTGGTGGAAGTACTGCACGTCCTGACTGACACTACTAATGTACTGGACTCTACGTGTAATGCTCTCTAATCACGAGTATGCAGACCTGAAAGGCGCTTCATCTGCTGCTAAAAACAAAGCTGGGGTTGTACACGTTTACTGGTTTTCTAAGGTTTCAAACAGTTTGTCTCCGGTCAGCAGGTCCTACCGGCTTTCTTGCTCTCGTTCGAATCGTCACTTGTTTTGGGTCCGTCTCGATGCTTCTGCTGCTTGGCGCGAATTCTCTGCATCCTGAGAGAGGAGACAGGAAAAGGAAGGGCAGAAGACTGAATAATTCAATAATCAATTCATAAAATTTGCTGTGGATGTAAAGCCATGTGTTCTATACCTGCCTGGTGTGTACCTTGGTATATTTAACGAACTGAAAACCCTTCTGATCAGACATAAAGCAGAAATAAGCAGAACTAATGGTCAGAGGAAAGCCGATAGAACTGTAGGCTACAGTGGCCTATGTACTCTTAGAAAATAATACGGAAACACATTTTATTTATTATATATTACTTCATTCTCAAAATGTCTTTTTCGAACTAAAACTCCACCGTAAATGAACGATTCCTGCTTTTGGTTTGTCTTGTTTCTCTAATGTGCAGCTGTTTTAGAGTAACTTTTGCCCCTCCTCTTGCCCTAAGGTGACCCCGTTGACCTTACAGTCTCCTTCAATTGACCTTTCCTATTCACCTGCTCCCCCGTTACCACTTTCCCTCATCAGCCTGGCAGTAATTGCACTCCTTGGCAGATTGTCATATCCGCTTCGTTGCTTCATGCCTTTGCTTCTGAGCTTCTGATCCCTGGACCTGTATCTGTACTCACCAGTGGACTCTGTTACTTTTGTTTGGACCCCATAGAAATAAGTCTTAATAAGTGCTTATATAGACCTTTTATGAAATAAATAAAATTAGACTTTTTGGTGCTGTTTGCGGCTTGCGACTCTCTTTCTCTGATGCAATTGTCTCTCACTCGAGTCTCTTTTCTGGTGTGAGATAACGTGAGGTAAATCTTGAGCTTAAGTCACACTCGCAGTGAAGCCGGCGCGAGACGTTGGTGGTGGAGGCACCATGGATCTCAAAACCAAATGTCAGGGTAAACCACGCCATAGTTGTTTAGATCTTTCACAAAACACCAAAAATGTCAACCTCATTGGCGCACAAGAGGAAAAATCAGATACTAAGAGAAGAGAATATGTTAGAATACTAACATTGCCACCCAAGGAGCCTTCAACTACTATCCGCTTGTGTTGAAGGCCACTAAATCTTCAACGTCATCGTCCAGCTTTCCATTTCTACAAGTTCTTTAATGAACCACGACGACGCTACTCACAAAAAGCAAACGTATGTGAACACTTACGATCTCTTGAGCTGCGACAGGGATTTCCTCTCAACTTGTTGGTGGAACTTAATGTTCTTCACGATACTGGCTCTGAAGAGCTCAAACCCCCTGGAGAAAGACATGCTTTTGTCAACAAGTAACAAGGAACGTGTGCAGAACTAGTCGTAGCGGTCCGTACATTTGGGACTCATCAACAGAGGCAATATTAGCTCACTCGTTCCTTCGGTTCTTTGTGTCTTACCTCGAGGCCTGTTTGGCAGAAGCCTGCAGCTCTGCGATCACATGCAGGAAGTAGTAACTGAGGAAGACCCTCCTCTGCAGCAACAGACAGAGAAAACAGATGCTGTCCCAAATGACCCCGGCCTCTTCCACCGGGAGGCTGCAGGTCTTGTCGCTCACTGATTTTGCTGTAAAGAAGAAGAAAAACAAACACTTTGACACATAAGCTACCGCAGAACATAACTGTAAATGCTTCTGACAGGTGTGAAAAAGACTTCTAATGTAGAAAGATTTAGTTCCACACTGGTCTTTATCGCAAATCACTTGTACCTGGCTATGGCGGCGTATAATTACTACTAAAAGCACTCACGGTCATAGTAGCCTTTGACCGTGCAAACCAGGCTGAAGAGTTGAATCACCCAACAGAAGCTTTTCTGCATCTGACACACAAACACACATGCCAGGATCTAAGAGAGAGAGAGAGAGAGAGAGAGAGAGAGAGAGAGAGAGAGAGAGAGAGAGAGAGAGAAATTTATGGGTTAGCATTTGAGTGAAATTTGCCTCATTATAATAACTTGAGCAATCCTAAACCTCTGGACCCTGAGATAATTTTCTCAATCTTAAATTCACCTTTTTAAGGCACTTGCATATCAGATACATACCCATGTTTTATATTTAAAATAGCAGAACAATCTCAGCTCTATATATATTGAGGCAACATTGCCATGAGGCAAAAGTGTAAAGAAAAAATATGACCCTAAAGTTGAAAAATGTAATTTGGTTTTTTTTTAAAATTATTATTCATATCTCTTGTGAAAACATAACTTTACTCATGTGGTTGAACTGTTTTGGTGCTATAGATTGGTTCACCAAAGGTCTTAGGTTCACAAAAGCTATGAAATATATGAATAAAATGGTAGATACATGTGAATAAATGTCCACCAATGACCACACGCAGGAGGCTGGAAACTCGAGAGCCTCGCGGCTTCAACCGTAGCAGATTCTTTTTTCTGTGCCGTGTTTTCGCGGAAATATGAATATTTAAGAAATGTGAATATGCGGCCGTGCGGGGGTCGATTTGAGAGGGTTATTCGATCATTCCTGCTAATCACATGCAATCACATTGCAGCAGGGCCACACTTCACTTCACTTTTGCTCCATCAATTAGACCAAAAGGTCAAAGGAACAAAAGAGCTCCGCAAAAAGCTGAAAACTAGCATCAAATTATGCGTTTTAGTACTTACCGACAGCATGTTTTTAGACACAATGACTGCCACGTTGTAGATGATGAGACAGTCCCACAAGACGAGGCGGGTCCTGGATGATTTGACCAGAAGCCGGGTGCCGAACAGCAGGAAGAAGAAGCAGGCGAGCAGGTAGCCCAGCCCGAACACGGAGATTCTCGTGGCGCCGGTGATGAAGACCACCGACAGCACGAACCAGAAGAAGTGGCGAAACACCAACACTTTAGCCATGTCCAGGTAACTCCTGGGGAGGGACAGGCAAAGAAACATGTCATGGTCAAACACGACAGATTTTAATTTGCATTTTAAATTTGCTATTTAATAGTGATTCAACCGACAGCTAGATGATAAAACATTAGCCCAGAATATTCTCATTGAATTTAGCTCATGCCAAAAAAGGTTGATATCTGTGTGTATGTTGGTTATTTAAGCAATAAGGGACGAGAGGCAGTACTGTATCGTCAATAATGTACAGTCAAAGGGTGTCGTTAGTGTGCTGTTCAAGGGTGTTGTTAGGCCCAACGCGCAGCTAACAACACCTTTGAACAGTACATTATTGACAATACAGTACATTATTGACGATACAGTACATTATTGACGACACAGTACATTATTGACGATAAAGTAAATTATTGACGATACAGTGCATTATTGACGATACAGTACATTATTGACGACACAGTACATTATTGACGATAAAGTAAATTATTGACGATACAATACATTATTGCAGATACAGTACATTATTGATGATACAGTACATTATTGACGATGCAGTACACTATTGACGATACAGTACAATATTGTCGATACAGTACATTTCTGACGATACAGTACATTATTGACAATATAGTACATTTTTGACGATACAGTACATTATTGACAATACAGTACATTATTGACGATACAGTACTGCCTCTCATCCCTTATTGCTTAAATGTAAAACTGCAGTACAATAATACCAGACATGTGTGTTACAGACATATCTACCAGAGAGCTAAAATCATATCTTATTCAGCAAACTTTATTACATTCCAGATTTGTTGTTTGTTTTTAGGCTGCATTTAAAAAAAAAACATATTTCAATCGTATTTCTGTATTTACCTGCAGTTGATGAAGTTGGGTGCGGGGTTAAAAAGTCGACCTTCCATTGGTTCAGGGTCATCTGTGTTCTCTCCCGCTAGGACCATCCACTCCTCTGTGTGCTCGCACTCAAACACCTTCCACTGCTGGGACGCACAGATCAGCAGCACGAAGTCCGCTTTGGACACACAACAACACAACACAACACATCATCATCATCATCATCATCATCATCATCAAAGGTGGTCCATCAGGACTAACTAACATTCACACTGATGGAGGAGCTACATGAAGGTACCACCTGTCCATCAGGACTAACTAACATTCACACTGATGGAGGAGCTACATGAAGGTACCACCTGTCCATCAGGACTAACATTCACACTGATGGAGGAGCTACATGAAGGTACCACCTGTCCATCAGGACTAACATTCACACTGATGGAGGAGCTACATGAAGGTACCACCTGTCCATCAGGACTAACATTCACACTGATGGAGGAGCTACATGAAGGTACCACCTGTCCATCAGGACTAACTAACATTCACACTGATGGAGGAGCTACATGAAGGTACCACCTGTCCATCAGGACTAACATTCACACTGATGGAGGAGCTACATGAAGGTACCACCTGTCCATCAGGACTAACATTCACACTGATGGAGGAGCTACATGAAGGTACCACCTGTCCATCAGGACTAACATTCACACTGATGGAGGAGCTACATGAAGGTACCACCTGTCCATCAGGACTAACTAACATTCACACTGATGGAGGAGCTACATGAAGGTACCACCTGTCCATCAGGACTAACATTCACACTGATGGAGGAGCTACATGAAGGTACCACCTGTCCATCAGGACTAACTAACATTCACACTGATGGAGGAGCTACATGAAGGTACCACCTGTCCATCAGGACTAACTAACATTCACACTGATGGAGGAGCTACATGAAGGAACCACCTGTCCATCAGGACTAACATTCACACTGATGGAGGAGCTACATGAAGGTACCACCTGTCCAGCAGGGATGTGTACAGATGGTGGGAGAAGACAGACTGACCTATGAGGTTTTTGGAGTTTGGCACCGTGTAGAAGTCAGGCAGGAAGATCCATTTGATGAGAGCTGAGTTAATCATCACTGACGTTTTCCACCGCCATGGATAGTCTACAGGAAGACACGGAGGAAGGTCAAAGTAGGTACATACATATGTACATACATGGATTTTCATTGAAGATGTGAATTGCTGTTACAATAAAAAAAAGCACAGCACTTTGTTTAATTTAAAGGTTTGACTGATGCCGACTCTGACGTGTTACTTTTGCTTGAGGATATAATTCCATACTGAAGTGTCAACTTTGTATTACCACTGGATTATGGACAAAAAAACGTACAGAGAGTCCAAATGTTCGTACACTCCACTTATTTGAGGACTCACCGATGCAGAGGGCCGGCGGCATGCCCACACACAGGAGATACTGGTAGATCATGAAGATGGACAGAAAGAGACAATATTTGGGCCAGATCCTGGCAATCGCCGCCCGCCGCCGCCTCACCAAGATGGCCACCAACCAACAGCCGTGGATTATCACCAGGAAGTTCATCCGCTGGCCAATCACGTTCACTGTCATCAGGAAACAGATCTGTGGAGAAAAAGAGGGCACGTTTTGGGAGAAAAGTTAATAATATTTCCCCTTATTAACTATCCTGATTTAATTGACTTTACTAAAAAAGCCCATGATTTTTTTTATTATCAGACCTTTTTTCTCATTTGCAATGATGACCTGGCCAAGAGGCAGCAGCACAAATATATATATGTATGTATATATATATATATATATATATATATATATATATATATATATATATATATATATATATATATATATATATATATATTTAAATGGAAGAGAGAGAGAGAGAGAGAGAAAGAGAGAGAGAGAAAGAGAGAGAGAAGTGAGGGCTGGTCAATAAGTACAGTATGACACACACATAGAAAAAAAAGTTTTAAAAAAAGTACATTTAATTTTTATTTAAAAAAAAAAATTGAATTCAAAAAATATTTCAAAAAATAGATGGAAGAAAGACAGAAGTGAGGGCTGGTCAGCAAGTACAGTATGACAAACACAAAACATAATAAATAAAATAAATAATTAAAATAATACAATTTAAAATAAAACTAATTTAATTTAATTTAATTTAATTAAAAAAAAAATAAAAACATGGATGGAAGAGAGAGAAAAGTGAGGGCTGGTCAACACAAGTAGAGTATGACAAACACAAAAAAAGTACACAAACAATATATATATATATATATATATATATATATATATATATATATATATATATATATATATGTGTGTATATACATATATATATATAATCAATTTTAAATAAATAAATTAAATTAAAACAATTAAAAAACGGATTGGAGAAAGACAGACGTGAGGATCAACAAGTAGAGTATGACAAACACATAAAAATAAATAATTTAAAAAAGAATTGAAATTAAAAAAACAAATGGATGGAAGAGAGAGAGAAGTGAGCGCTGCTCAACAAGTACAGCAGTAAACTGTGACCTGCTGCAGCTTCAGTTTGAACATGATGGAGGGATCTCTCAGCTACCTCCAGTCCAAACTTGTAGAAGGTGTAGTTCAGCAGGTACTTGAGGCACGCCACCAGGCCCTGGTCCAGAGTGTCCCGGGTGGCGTCGGGGAACAGAGCCGGGATGGTGGGCGGAGACCGCTGGAGCTGGCGGTAGTGGTGGGACTGGTGCCGGTACACCGTCGCCTCGAACACCAACAACATCAGCACGATCAAATGATTCTGAGGACGCAGACGCGACACACACGATACATCACCATGAACAGGGAGTCAATTCTTCTATACAGATGTTTTTCACATAGTGTCCAACACTTCCTGAATCTGATGAATAGAGCTGAGGGGATGTTTACCTTGCTGTATCCCAGCACGGTGGCATCTTTCCGGATGCCAAACCACTTGGCCGGGTCCACTGGCTCCTCGTACAGAGAAGAGTTCATCATCTCTTTTGGCTGCAGGTTGGTTTCATTCGTTAAAGGCTGTGAGGAAAAAAACAGGAAAGACACTCACTCATAAGCAGGAATGTAGTGTGCATGACTTTACTGTAGTGTGCATGACTCTACTGTAGTGTGCATGACTCTACTGTAATGTGCATGACTCTACTGTAGTATGCAGGACTCTACTGTAGTGTGCATGACTCTACTGTAGTGTGCATGACTCTACTGTAGTGTGCATGACTCTACTGTAGTGTGCAGGACTCTACTGTAGTGTGCATGACTCTACTGTAGTGTGCAGGACTCTACTGTAGTGTGCATGACTCTACTGTAGTGTGCATGACTCTACTGTAGTGTGCATGATTCAACTGTAGTGTGCATGACTCTACTGTAGTGTGCATGACTCTACTGTAATGTGCATGACTCTACTGTAGTGTGCATGACTTTACTGTAGTGTGCATGATTCAACTGTAGTGTGCAGGACTCTACTGTAGTGTGCATGACTCTACTGTAGTGTGCATGATTCAACTGTAGTGTGCATGACTCTACTGTAGTGTGCATGACTCTACTGTAGTGTGCAGGACTTTACTGTAGTGTCCATGACTCTACTGTAGTGTGCACGACTCTACTGTAGTGTGCATGACTCTACTGTAGTGTGCAGGACTTTACTGTAGTGTACATGACTCTACTGTAGTGTGCAGGACTTTACTGTAGTGTGCAGGACTTTACTGTAGTGTGCAGGACTTTACTGTAGTGTGCATGATTCAACTGTAGTGTGCATGACTCTACTGTAGTGTGCAGGACTCTACTGTAGTGTGCAGGACTTTACTGTAGTGTGCAGGACTCTACTGTAGTGTGCATGACTCTACTGTAGTGTGCATGACTCTACTGTAGTGTGCATGACTCATGGCTCATGGGGGAACACAGGAGAGAGAAGAAGCTGGAAGGGTCCTTGCCCTTTTTATTCCTTCTCTTTTTCTATTTTACGTGTGGCGGGGATCGAACCGCCGAATCAGACTGAGCCACAGTCACCGCAGGGTGATGAGATGTGAAGTAATTGAGTCTTATTACATTGTTATTGTTGTATTTACATGTGATTTATTGTGAGTCAGTATTGCTATTCATAGCTCCCTAGCCAACACAATCATAACATGGTGCCAGTTGGCACATACAACGTGGATGCAGAGTGTGTGTGTGTGTGTGTGTGTGTGTGTGTGTGTGTCTCACCAGGCTGCAGTTGCTGGAGTACTCCACCGGGTTGACGACGCTCAGCTGGTACAGCATCTTACACACGATGATGACACACACCCAGACCGTGGACAGGCAGGACGCCATGGGCCCGAAGCGGCTGTACGGCATCGCCAGAGACCACAGCACCACCAGCACCAGGTTCATCACGGACGGCTGCACGGGGACACCACAGGACTCAGGTCAGAGCGCACCCTTTCATCACCGAATATGGCAAGAAATACCATGAACGTGCAGATCAGTCAACTCTACATTTAATGTTGGATGATAGATAGATTACCTCCTCGAGTGAGACCCACACGGAGAAGAAGGCCACCATCTTGAGGATGTGGAGCTCCAGAAGCCTCCAGACGAACACTTGGACTTTTTGGAGAGAGTCAGAGAACCGTCTGGACAGAACCAACAGCCGGTCCATCACCAGGCCCCACTTACTGGGCATCGACTCCACTGAGGGACGCGAGAGACGGGGCGGAGGAGGAGAGAGAGAGGGAGAGAGAAGGAGAGAGAGAGGGGGAGAGAGAGGCAGAAGGACAACAATTGTGAGTGTACACGCCAAGACATACAAGATCATCAAAAGTCACGAACAAGAAAAAACATCTTGTGTCACTTCTTCAAACTTCATGGCAGACTGTTTTTTTTTTGTAATTTTCAGAGCAGCTGCCTCAGTACCAGCTTACAGAGCTGTGAGGGCGACGCTGTGCACGGTGCAGCGCCAGAAGCTGCCACTAGGTGCTGCTAGACTATTTACTGTACCTGAAGGTATCCTCAAAACAAGAAGACGTGATGAAGACGCTCAGAATACTGCAGTGTGTCCACTTCACACACATATGCACATTCAAATTATAATTACAGTTAATGTTGCAACTTGAATCTGATTTATTGACAGTCATACCTACCTACCTCTCTACCTACCTACCTACCTACCTACCTACCTACCTACCTACCTACCTATCTATCTACCTACCTACCTACCTACCTACCTACCTACCTACCTATCTATCTATCTATCTATCTATCTATCTACCTACCTACCTACCTACCTACCTACCTCTCTACCTACCTACCTATCTACCTACCTATCTCTCTACCTACCTATCTATCTAGCTGCCTACCTCTCTACCTACCCACATACCTACCTACCTACCTATCTCTCTCTCTACCTACCTATCTACCTACGTACTTACCTACCTATCTCTCTACCTACGTACCTACCTACCTATCTCTCTACCTACCTATCTACCTATCTCTCTACCTACCTACCTATCTACCTACCTAAATACCTACCTATCTATCTACCTACCTACCTACCCACTTACCTACCTACCTACCTACCTACCTACCTAAATCTCTACCTACCTACCTACCTACCTATCTCTCTCTCTACCTACCTATCTACCTACGTACTTACCTACCTATCTCTCTACCTACCTACCTACCTTCCTATCTCTCTACCTATCTATCTATCTCTCTACCTACCTATCTCTCTCTCTCTCTACCTACCTATCTCTCTACCTACCTACCTATCTATCTCTCTACCTACCTATCTATCTCTATACCTACCTACCTACCTACCTACCTACCTACCTACCTAAATACCTACCTATCTATCTACCTACCTACCCACTTACCTACCTACCTACCTACCTACCTACCTAAATCTCTACCTACCTACCTACCTACCTATCTCTTTACCTACCTACCTACCTACCTATCTCTTTACCTACCTACCTACCTACCTATCTACCTACGTATCTCTCTACCTACCTACCCACTTACCTACCTACCTACCTACCTACCTACCTACCTACCTACCTACCTACCTACCTACCTAAATCTCTACCTACCTACCTACCCATCTCTCTCTCTACTTACCTACCTACCTACATATCTATCTACCTACCTATCTCTCTACCTACCTACCCACTTACCCACCTACCTAAATCCCTACCTACCTACCCTCCTACCTACCTACCTATCTATCTATCTATCTATCTATCTATCTATCTATCTATCTATCTATCTATCTATCTATCTATCTATCTATCTATCCATCCATCCATCCTCCAGGAGAGCATGTTGGTATGACTGTAACGCTAAAGCAAAGATGACGTCATGTCTGCTGGGACACATGTTGCTGATGCACACTGTGTGTCCTTCTGGAGTAACACAGCTGTGTTTGACCACAGAAACAACATGTGTTGTGTTGCTAACATGAACTGTTGTCCTTTCACCTTCGTCTTCAGAGTCCTCGTCGGTGTTGGTCACCAGCTCTTCCTCCTCAAAGTCCATCCCCACGGGAGCAGAGCCGGTGGGCTCGCTGGGCTTCTTCCTGCAGGGGAGCAGCTCGTTGTGAATACAGGATGCTTAGGTTAACAAGGCGAGAGGAAACACGTCACGAAATGCAGACGTTTGAATGTGAATATTCATCTGACCACGTTGGAGATGAGAAGACAGAGTCATGTGATGAGACTGGAGCATTGTATACATTTCACCAGACTTTAATCCATCATAGGATGTATTGGTTTTGTATAGAATATAGTATTTGTGTGTGGAAATATTCCCTTAAATAATTCATTAATTAAAGTAAAAAAATGTTTTTGTAATATACATATAATTTAAATCTCTGAGCAGATTTTAATCTCATTTGTAACTCAACCCCCCCTGAGATATTGGGTTCTCTGGGGCATCAGTCACATGACAGATGCTCCAGTAGAGACGCTTCCCATGTGGCTTTAAATAAGGTGATAAGTCAGGAGCCCCAGGAGGGAGAAGCTTGTGTTACTTGTGTGTGGGTGAGACGTGCTGCAGGTGCGTGGTCCTCATGAAGGGTTGTGTTAGGGTTTGGGTTGTGTTACTTGTGTATGGGTGTGACGTGCTGCAGGTCCGTGGTCCTCATGAAGGGGTTGTGTTAGGGTTTGGGTTGTGTTACTTGTGTATGGGTGTGACGTGCTGCAGGTCAATGGTCCTCATGAAGGGGTTGTGTTAGGGTTTGGGTTGTGTTACTTGTGTATGGGTGTGACGTGCTCCAGGTCCGTGATCCTCATGAAGGGGTTGTGGAAGTAGTGCAGCTGCAGGATGCAGGCCAGCAGGAAGAAGCCGGGGATCAGGATGCTGCTGAAGAGCTCAGACAGGGCGAAGGTCTCCAGACCGATCGCTGCCAGCCTGAGGAGGACAGGAGGTTACAGAGGGGGATGGGACAAGGTGCAGTACACCAACAGTTCATTTTGACCCCCAGACAAACTTAAACCCGCCTCATGACCTCCACCTGTCTGCAGTGATGGTCGCCAGGCGGGACGTCCCGTTTGAGGTGATGGAGTTAAAATAGTCCTTTACGCTCGCTCCACCCCGTCGGACCCCATTTGGGGTCTGTACCTCTTTCACCCGTGTTCAAGTATTCGTATGAACCCCAAATGAGTTCTCATACTTGTGTTGTTTTATGTCTTTTTTCAGATCTCTTTTAATTTTTTTATAACATATTTTATAACGTCCAGCATGATTATCAGTGCAAATGCCTCCTGGAGCGGTCCCCAAGTTCTTCCAGCTCCATGGTTCAGGGCCTTAACAACATCCCCCATACTAATAACACACCTTTCTGGAAAGGTGAGGACCTAAGGAATACAAATCCGTAACAAAAAGCACTGCAAAACAAAGCTTTGACATATTGGGAAGGTGTTTTAGTAAAGGAAACGTGTTGTTTGCTTCAAAAATAGAAAAGTTACTTAATCTATGGGAAAACATTGTTGGATATTGTGACTTTAAATCTTCAGGAGCTTCTGCTGGTGCTCTACGACCCGGAAGCAGAAACATCCGCCGCGAAAAAAAGAAGAAGAAGAAGCTGTGGCCATTTTGTGACTTTACAGGTGGAATTAGGAGGTTCATAAGGACGTGGGTTGCTTCGTCAGATTCCCACAAGTTACATGGATGTGTCTGTTAGTGAAATGTGACTTAGTTAAGGGGAACATATGTACATCCTCACATGGGTTACAGTATTGCAGCACTTTAAATGAAGTTAAAATACGTTGTGGTTGCGGAGATGATTAAGTTTTTTAAAAAGAGACTTTTTAAAATCAGGCTGTGTGACTCTGAGCCCATAAAACTCTCCGTATGATGGAGATATCAAACACATGAATGATGTCAGAGACAGAGAAGCATCAGCAGGGGGGGGAAGTTGCTCTTGGCTAAAGCGACGTACTGTTCTTCAGTGAAACCAGTGAAGTTCCTCCAGTACCCGGGGAAGTCTTCAAACTGGTAGGTGTAGATGGATATGAGCACCAGCATGGTGTAGGCCACCACCAGCCACCAGAAGAGCTTCAGCAGACGCCTCCACAGAGCATAGTACACCTGGGGAGCAGCAAGCACTTCATCCAGGTGTTTTCAGGGTCAACATGTTTGTATGATAACAGTTTAAAGAGGAAACGGAGGGTTTAAAGTGACTTGTGGTCCAAAAAGAAGACGCAAAGAGAAACCAGCAATGTTGTTCTAGAAGTATCTGATGAGATGTTTCATCACAATGATATTACACCTTAAGCTGGAGGAAGAGGAGTCTGTTCCTACCTGGTAGAGACAGAGGCAGACGAGGAACAGCAGCATGTAGATGATCTTATAGCCCACCAGCTTCCCAGCGAAGGAAACCATGATGAACATCCCGCCGCACACGTAGATCCAGTATTTAGCGTGACTGCTCATCAACATGCCGCCCAGCACCTTCAGCACCGACTCATCAACAGCGCCCTCTGGAGGAGGGGGGAGGGAGGGGGGGGGGGGGGGAGAAAGAGAGATGGATGAAGGGAGAAGGGAGGAGAGGGATGGAGGGAGAAGGGGCGGGAGGGAAGGAGATGAGGAGAGAGGGGATGAGGAGGGAGGGAGGAGAGGGATGGAGGGAAAAGGGAGGAGAGGAATGAAGGGGTGAATGGGGAAAGAGGGATGAAGGGGGAGAGGGATTGAGGTATGAAGGGAGAAGGAGAGAGGGATGAAGGGAGAAGGAGAGAGAGAGGGATGAAGGGATGAATGGGGAAAGAGGGATGAAGGGGAGAGAGGGATGAAGGGAAGAAGAGGAGTGAGAGAGATCAGAATGTAAAACAGCGTTAATGGATTATCCAATGGGTGATCAGGTTTTTAAATAGCTAGAAGACAGGTACGTTGTTTGTGTATGTGTGTGTGTGTGTGTGTGTGTGTGTGTGTGTGTGTGTGTGTGTGTGTGTGTCTGACCTCCTGTCGTGACCTCCTGTAGGGGCGTGCTCTTTTTCCTCTTCCTGCTGAAGTTTTCCTTCACCGACTGACGAACTAACAGCCAGAAGGTCAAAGTGAACAGGAGCTGAAGAGAGAGAGGGAGGAGGGGGGGGGAGGAAGAGAGGAAAAGCAATAATTCAGTTCCATTCAGTTTATTTTGTATGTTCTCTGTTACATAACTGGGAATGTCCTTTCATATGAGATCACAGAGTGTTTATCTGCCTTTAATCCGGCACAACCAGGAGCCGAACTCCTGATATTTTGCCAACAAGACCCACTGCTGCACGAGAGATGAGCTTAAAATCTCAAACATGACAAACATACAGTATCTGCTCTCTGGTCTCACCATGGCTCCCAGTCTCAAACAGGGGTGCTGGGCTCGGTCCAGCCCCAGCTGCCGGAGGCTCATGGTGCCCACCGTGGTGGGCAGTTCGGGCTGCAGCTCCATGGCCCAGACGTACTGCAGGCAGCACAGAGCCAGGCCGTACAGCAGGATGAAGGGAGAGCACAGCGTGGCTGCATGCCGCCTGCAAGGAGAGACGGGGAACTGTCAGCAGGAATCCATCCGGTGCGAAAAAACTGTCACTTTTAAAATGGTGCTCGGTCCGGGTTTGTCCTGCAGGGTACCTGGCTCGCAGCATCCAGATGAGACACGCCCACAACAGCAGCACGAAGGTCAGCCAGCTGTGGTACGTGATGCTCCAGACCTGGACCGCATGGGAACCGCGCATGAGAAAAGACGGGAAAACATTTTGTGTTGCTTTTCTTCACCGAGAGACAAAGGCGGCCGAAACCGGTCCGTGATACTGACGTCACGGCAAGTAACTTTCCTTTTGTGTTGATTTAAGATGAGTGTGTGGATGAATGTGTGAGTGGTTGGTTGTGAGCTCCAGGTTCTGCTTTAGAGAACCTGAAGTTGTACGGCGGTCCTGGTTCGGGTTCTCCTCGGTTCTCTCTACTCTCTGAGGGGCCGATAACACCAAAACGCCTCGACAAAAACTGTGAGCGGGTCTGCGCGCGCAACCGGGCGATACAACTTCATTTACTGAATGGATCCAAGCAGACGTGGCGCTCTTTCTCTTGCTGGGTCGTGGGATGAGGAGGAGGAGGCGGAAGAAGAAGAACCCCAAAAAGCGGCGTTTTTGGGTTCACGATATAAAAAAATTAAAAATAAAAAAGTACGGCGAATACCACCATCTATTCCGCGAGTTGTATCAGGATGACGAGAGCTTTCAGTTTGAGCGTCTTCTGAGCAGCAGAGTCGTGTTTGCATCTAGAATTGTAAAGCTCTTCGTCATTTGAAAAACGCTAATATTAGCGCCTCGCCGGAGGGAAGCCATTTTCTTTTAAATTTCCCGCCACACGTAAAAACCGGAAGGAAGATGGAAAGTATTAAAGCCCGCCTCTAAGCTAGAAAACGCGGCGCGGCGTTTAAAAGGCGCGCATGAAGTGCGTCATCAGCCCCTAGTGCTGCGTTCACATATCTTTTGGTGTGAACGCAGCACAACTGATTGAATTATGGATCATGTTCATTGAGTGGGCAGCAAAGTGTGTTGCATTGTGTCTTTTTATCAAATATGAGATGTGTCTATAAATGTATAAAATGGTGGTTTATTGTTGAATAGTTACCATCATGGCGATGAGAGCACAGACGTAGCTCTGCTGCATCACCACCTTCCCAAGCAGGAAAAACGGGCTCTCGCTCTGTTGAGGGCCGCCGGGGCCACGAGCACCTGCCAACAACAACAACAACAACAACACAGCATCAATATAACACATGTATATCTGAGAAGTACTGAAAGTGTTGAAAGGGTCATTAAAAAGAAAGAAGTTTATTACAGCTTGGCTGTTACTTTTATAGGCGTGGTCATTGTGGCTCTCAGTTATAATAACAGTGTAATTACACAGTTAATCGCTGGGATCTGAGAACACAATGACATCACTACAACAAAGTCAGACATGGAAACAAACCACTTGTGTAGATCATAAAAAAAACGCTTTATTTAGGATAAATAAAACTGATGCTGCTGATCCCTCACTGGACAGGAAGACTGTAAACTGTGATGGATGTTTACAGCACACAGTTTAGGTCACAGTGACTTTTCCTTTTGTTTCTTTCCAACCTGACTGCTGCTTTTTAACCTGTCGGAGCTTTCGTGACGTCGCCGTGTTCACAGATCAGAGCGATCTCCTTCAGTGACGACTAAGTTATGTTTCCCTTTGTTTTCACATTTCTGCCATCTTTGGGTTTCCCGTTTTATTTTGTCACTCACCTCTCCCTCTCATTTTAGATAACTCCACTTCCTGTCCCTGAGTGCTTCCTGCCAGTGTGAATTGGTCAAATCCTTAAGTCCTTAAACCCTGAACCCTCAAGGACTTATCTGACGTCACCTGGTAAATGAGAGGCTGTCAGGACGTAACGTAAGGAAAATATGAACCGGACATTCATATCAGTCATAGTGACGTCACATCCTGTTATGTACAATTGTGGGTATTTATGTTATATTTTGTACTTGTTTGGCTCTACTGAGTCCTTGCCTCAGTGGAGCCTTTGGCTTTAACCAATACAGTGTGATCAAAAATGTAAAGTTGAACTACAAAATAAAAGAGAATATATCAACATGGACACCTGTCAATAGTGTAAAAGACTCTTTCATGGACTGATCTGCTATTGCTGAGATTGATTTAATAGAAGTAGATACACAGCATGAATCGATGCCACGTTTAAAAATATTCAACTTGAAAATGTCTTTGTCCTGATGCACATTGATGAACTTCATTGTCAGTGACATCTTCTTCATTTTAATATTGTTATCAAACCTGATGGAAATGACTTCCCCCTAAATGCAAATGTCATCTAAATCCTGAATAGATTTGCCACCGTTGTGATGATCGAATGACACACACAGTTTTAGTTGCATTGATCATTTCTGTAAAGAATAAGTAGTATTTGATACCCAGATCCGGCTCCGTCTCTCCAGCCATCGTTCCTCCTCTGCTCTCCGTGGACAGCAGCATGAGCTGAAACACACAAACACACATTTTAGTGGGTATTTGTGTGTAGTTTTATTAACTTCATTCCACTTGATGTCACTCAGAGGGGTTAAAAACAAAACAATGCGTCCATACTTTCATTGTCGTTTCCTAAAATGGTCACATGCACACAGAGACATTAATATTCACCTGTGTGTCATCTTCATAATCATTTTTCTGTGGATTCCATGACCGTAACTCCACCATCTCCTCCTCCTGCGGCTGCCCCTTCTTGACCTCCTGGACACACAAATACAGCGTCCGATAAGAAGCACATGATCATGAAAACACAACAATCATTGCACAAAAGTTGAGCGACTTCCTTTAAAATTAAAGCAGCAACGACAGTGGAAGAAGCAGAAAACTGTGACTGGAGAGTGAGAGTTAACCATCTCACTGTATCTGCTCACAGTCAGTCGTGAAAGGAGGGTCAGAGATGTGAAATGTGCACAAATTATAATACAGTTATTATTTAGTGAAGTAGGAATTGCTTCAATTTTACGAAATCTAAGTTCTAAGAGCAAAACGTACCACTTTCACGCTCACTTTGAGACTTTTTCTTATTCATCAAATCATCTATTTTCTCTGTAATACTCAGCAGTGATGGAGAAGCAGCAGGTACCTGGTCGGGTGCTGCATGATACCCGGTCTTGATAACTGTTGCGATGGTGATATAGAGGAGGAACAGTATTCCCGGGTTGACGTAAACTGGCCAATCGTGATCGGCGTTAAGGTTGAGGTCGTAAGGTGAGGAGCAGTTTCCTGGTATGATGATGGCCTTCAGCCCGAAGAGTCTAGACAGGAGCAGACATCAAGGAATGAGAAGACAAAGAGGGAGAAGGGTCGGGGATGAAGACACCGGGAGGCAAGAAAATGCTTTTAAAGATCCGTAAACTCTTGGTTTAGTTTGTTTACGGTTGTATTCTTACATTCCCTGCATATTTTGTGTTCCTGTCTTTGTGGTGTTCCTTCCATTTTCTTTTCGCCACGCCTCGTCTTCAAGTTTCTCTATTTCGGTCATTTCAGTACTTCCTGTTTAATTTTCGTGTGACTCACCTCTCTTCTCCTTTCAGATCACTTCGCTTCCTGCCTTTGTGTGTTTTCCCGCCACTGTGTTTGTGTGCCCGCCCCCTGATTGACTGCACCTGTGTCCGATCACCCCCAACTCCTCTGTGTGTAATGTTCTAGTGAATTTCCTTGTGTTCATGGTGTGGGTTTTGATATCTCTGCCTGTTTCTTCTTGACCTTGTCTTCGGCCTCACCGCTGCCTGAGATGTTTGTGTCACAGCAGCGTTAGCTTGTGGGTTAGCTTGTGGGTTAGCTCTACGCGTACGCGCCCCACACGGTGTTGGAGAGCGAACGAAATTTCACTGCGAGTCCAAAATAAGCTGTGGAGCAACAACCTTAACACATCACATTCTACACAACTGACTTAATCAGACAATTATTGTTTTGTAATTGACAGTATGCTAACCACACAGCAGCCTGAACGAGGTTGTGTTAGCTTGTGCGTTAGCTTGTGGGTTAGCTCTATTGGGGGAAGGCTATGACCGGTGACAATCGGTTTCATATTTATTTTGCTGGTCACATTTATACATGTGCCGCTGTCGCATGCTAGTTTTACATCGGTACACAAAGTCAGAGACGTTAGCATCACAGCTAAGTGCCCCACACGGTGTCAGGGAGCCGAGAAAATTTCTCAAAATAAGCCGTGGAGGAACAACCTAAACACATCACATCACAATCTACACAACAGACTTAATCAGACAATTATTGTTTCGTAATTGATGTTCAGAGTAATTTCAGTACTCGGTATGCTAACCACACAGCAGCGTGAACGAGCGTTAGCTTGTGCGTTAGCTCTACTTGGTAAAAATGGGGGAAAGGTAAGTTATGATGCAACCATGATTTAAAATAGAGAGGGAATTATGATTATGTTAATCAAAGTATTTCAATATTTAAACATTTACGGTTTACATTGCCTTTGAAATGGTTGACATTATGCTCCACCTCTTCAGAAGCATTTATATGAATGTTATATATACTGTACCATTACTGTTCATGCTTTAAAATTATACTCTGATATCAATTTTAAGCCATACCGCCCAGCCCTAAGTTGATATACCACTAACTTTGCATGTTAGTGTGGATACTTGTAATATTTTAGTTTTCACGATTCACGTCTAATACTACAAAATCAACGCCTTGATCAATTTAGTTGTACAATTATTACGACTCGTAATTATCGACTCGTAGTTTTTCCTATTCCTTTCAGGCACAATTATGAATATGTATAAAAATATAAGCACACACACACACACACACTGTGCTGCCGGTGAGGTAACTAAAACAGAGACCTGGCAAGAACGCTGGTGATGACAGAAGAGCGAAACAGAGAGGGAGTGAAGTCATATGTGATAGTGGAATGCTGCACTGCTCGTTCTTTCTGCAATTCAGCGTCGGGTGAGAAGAGGGCGAGGTGACGAAACATCCGCCGCTAGCTGCTAGCTGCTAGCTGCTAGCTGCTAGCTCATTCCACGCGTACCGATCCAGAAAATCGCAGCGTCCTCACATTCCTCTGTTCTAACACACACGTTGTGTTTTCTCACACGGAGATTCCACATTGCAAGGCAAGCACACTATGAATAGACATTAATGGTTTCCTGGGAGGAAGGAACATGAGCTTCAAGTACACTGCCTACAGAATATCACATGGCATTGGCCGAACTGTGCAGACAGCAAGTAACACGATGAGAGTGGAGGCCTTTCGAGGTCACAGAGATTTAGTGAAGCAATGCAAGGAGGGATTTTGGTGGTTTGGAGGTGACTATGCTCCTTCAGAAATGTGGCTATGGCATATTGCAAACCTGTTTTCACTCCAAATTCATCAAATACCACAGCTTTAGTGCCCATCATTGTCTGGATTAGACGCTTAGGGTCACCATTTAGCGCCCGTACGAGACATACTGGCTTTCAACTCATTTATGATTGGACGGTTAGAGCAACTGATGTCGTAAAAAGAACAAGAAAGTCTGCAAAGGGAAAGTAGAACGAGTAAAACAAACGCAGAACCTTCACATCCAGTGTAAAACCAAGTGTAACCATTTAGGGCCTGTTGTGTAACAAGCATTGTTATTTTACACACCTAGTTTCTACTGCAACACTCCTAGTTTCTACTGCAACACCCTTATTTTCTACTGCAACACCTCTATTTTCTACTGCTACACCTCTATTTTCTACTGCAACACCTCTATTTTCTACTGCAACACCTCTATTTTCTACTGCAACACCTCTATTTTCTACTGCAACACCTCTACTTTCAACTGCAACACCTCTATTTTCTACTGCAACACCTCTATTTTCTACTGCAACACTCCTATTTTCTACTGCAACACCTCTATTTTCTACTGCAACACCTCTATTTTCTACTGCAACACTCCTATTTTCTACTGCTACACCTCTATTTTCTACTGCTACACCTCTATTTTCTACTGCTACACCTCTATTTTCTTGTGCAACACTCCTATTTTCTACTTCTACACCTCTATTTTCTACTGCAACACTCCTATTTTCTACTTCTACACCTCTATTTTCTACTGCAACACTAATATTTTCTACTGCAACACCTCTATTTTCTACTGCAACACCTCTAGTTTCTACTGCAACACTCCTATTTTCTACTGCAACACCTCTATTTTCTACTGCAACGCCTCTATTTTCTACTGCAACACCCCTATTTTCTACTGCTACACCTCTATTTTCTACTGCAACACCCTTATTTTCTACTGCAACACCTCTATTTTCTACTGCAACACTAATATTTTCTACTGCAACACCTCTATTTTCTACTGCAACACCTCTAGTTTCTACTGCAACACTCCTATTTTCTACTGCAACACCTCTATTTTCTACTGCAACGCCTCTATTTTCTACTGCAACACCCCTATTTTCTACTGCTACACCTCTATTTTCTACTGCTACACCTCTATTTTCTTGTGCAACACCTCTATTTTCTTGTGCAACACTCCTATTTTCTACCTCTACACCTCTATTTTCTACTGCTACACCTCTATTTTCAACTGCAACACTCCTATTTTCTACCTCTACACCTCTATTTTCTACTGCAACACCTCTAGTTTCTACTGCAACACCTCTATTTTCTACTGCAACACTCCTATTTTCTACTGCAACACCTCTAGTTTCTACTGCAACACTCCTATTTTCTATTGCAACACCTCTATTTTCTACTGCAACACCTCTATTTTCTACCTCTACACCTCTATTTTCTACTGCAACACCTCTAGTTTCTACTGCAACACCTCTATTTTCTACTGCAACACCTCTATTTTCTACTGCTACACCTCTATTTTCTACTGCTACACCTCTATTTTCTACTGCTACACCTCTATTTTCTACTGCCAGACCTCTACTTTCCACTGCTACACCTCTATTTTCTACTGCAACGCCTCTATTTTCCAGGTACACACTGGTGGGGCGGAGCTGGGCCTCACCTGGCCCACAGGCTGTGTGGGGGGAACAGGGCCTGGGCCAGCAGGCTCTGGTACACGTACAGACACACCATGTGACCGGCCGTGAAGAAGCCCACCATCACACACAGCGCATTGAAACCCAGGTGACTGATGGGAAGGTGGCACGCCCACCACGTGCACACGCCGATGAAGAGCAGGAAGTAGAGGGCAGAGAAGGCGGAGGGCAGCGTGATGCCTGGGAGGGAAAAGGACGCAACGTTAAACACACACAGACACACAAACTCATCCAACAGTGTCGTCCTCATGACTTCTTTCACACGGCCTCAAAGCCTTTGGCATGTTTTGCAAATACACGTGTTACATTTGTAATTTTCCGAAGAGAAATATGTCTTCTAATAAATCCAAAGAGGTCTTTTGTTGTATTTTGCAGGAAGTGCTCATTTTTACTGAGAAATCATTTAGGTTTGCTCTTTAGACAATGTTGTACTGTCTTAATTCCTTAAACATACGTCATAATGTTAGCCATATTGTTTACTGCTCCGGTAATTACTGTAATTAATACATACAAATTATTAATCCGACAGTTTTTTGTAGTTTTTGAAGTATATATATATACATATTTATATACATATTTATATAAATATATATATATATATATATATATATATATATACATATATATATATATATATATATATATATATATGTTAATAGTATAGGTATAGTATACCATAATATAATAATAATAATACATATAATATTAGTATTATATATATATATATATATATATAATACTATTATATATAGACTATAATATACAGCTGTAGTTTTTGAAGTGTCAAAAAACATTACACAGGTTCTTAAATGTCATATAAGTATTTTATATATATACATATAAAAATAATGGTATAATACTTACTTATAATACTATTATAATTATAATAGTATAAGTATGATATACAAGTTAACACATAAGTATGTGAATATAAATGTGTGTTCAGTGGTCAGTGTGTGTGAACGTGTGTGTGTGTGAGCACTAGAGCATCACAGCAGAAGCTGTAACGGTCCTACCGGCCAGAGCCAGCAGGCCGATGGCCAGCATCTTCCCCAGGTCCCGCAGCAGTTTCCGAGCTTTGCTCTTCAGTCGCTCCGCCAGCTGCTTGGCTCTGGTTGCTGTGGAAACCTCCTCATCATCTTCTTCTTCCTCTTCTTCTTCTTCCTCTTCTTCTTCTTCTTCTTCTTCTTCCACTTCCTCTTCTTCCTCCTCCTGCTCCTCCTCCTCCTGATCTTCTGTGTTTTTTTCTGTGAATTCATCTTCAAGCTGAAGTGGGAAAGGAACAGAGTTATTATAGCACAAATACACAAAAACATTTAAAAAAACAACTAATAACCGTGAATACATTACATTAATTTACAAATAATGAATAAAAAAGGCATGTCTCTCCTCTCCGTGTTTATTTTTGTTATTTTTAATAATCCTCGGTTGGCACTGCTGGTACAGAAACCAGTGAATCGTGCGTATCATACTTTGAGGTGATGTGTGTGTGTGTGTCTCTGACACACTCACACACTGAGCTCCAGAGAGCAGGTGTGTGTGCAGGTGTCACATCTGACGACACCTCAAGATCCACCTCAGAGGTTTCTGATACTTGATAAATACTCAAAATGGAACATTTGAAATGGACTCGCATTGGAAAAAACCTAAAACACTCGACACGACACGTCATCACTCTCACATTCACACACACAGACTCCCACGCTGATGACACAGGCTGCCATACAAGCTGCCACCTGCCCATCAGGAACTCATGCGCATTCACACACACACACACACACACTCGTCACACATCCTTTGGGAGCAATTTGGGGTTCAGTATCACGGCCGAGGAACCTTTGACATGCGGGATTAGAAGAGGCGGGGCTCAAACCGCTGATATTTCAATTAGTGGACGACCCATATGACCTCATCAGCTGTTCATATATATATATATATATATATATATATATATAT
This sequence comes from Clinocottus analis, assembly GCF_023055335.1. Lineage (NCBI taxonomy): Eukaryota > Metazoa > Chordata > Actinopteri > Perciformes > Cottidae > Clinocottus > Clinocottus analis. The sequence continues at coordinate 20,777,958 of NW_027176240.1, read as the reverse complement.
ATATATATATATATATATATATATATATATATATATATATATACGTAGGCGGTGTTCAGTGTCATCAAGGAATGAGTGGATATATTTAGCTTTCAACAATTAAAACTTGCAAAACACAACGCTCTACCTGGAAGTCCATGTATAGTTGAAGAATTAAAAGTGGAGACAAAGTCCTGCATGTGACATAAAATGCCCAAACTTGGTTTAAACCGCGCCAAGCTGAAGCGTACAACAACACGCCACATTGGACGAGCCCCACGGGAACCTCAGCGTCCCCGTGACCGAGACCATAAACATGCGCGCACACCTTCTGCATCGTTCCACTGCGACTCAGGTTGCTAAAAGGAGGAAAAAACAACATTGGTCGGTCCTAACAGACCACTTTTGTGTTCCCGAACACGCCTGGGTCCTGAAGGAGAGACGCATAACTTGCCCTGTTCTCACAGAAGGAAGGTTAGCGGAGGCCAACTTGATATTTGCTTTTTTTTTTACCCACTGCTACCACGAATGAAGTCGGTCGACCATATTTCATCAGGTAAATGCTCAGTTCTGGGTGAAAGAATTGTAGTTACTGTACTTTATCAGTATGGTGAAGATCTGCTTTGCTTTGAGTATGTCTTTCATTTTAAACTCTGTCACACACACACACACACACACAGCGCTACATATATACAGATATCATTGACGACCACGAGGTCTGCTGCATCTTTTTCTAGTCGGTCGAGCGGTGGTTCGTTCAGGGATCTCCAGCTCTGACTTTTCCACGTCCAGCCTTCTGTTTACGGAAGGTCTGGTGGCGGCGAGGTTCATATACATATCACAGCTTTTTTTTTTTAATGCTGCTCTCCAGCTGGTCGCTCTTCCTCTACCACAGTTTTTCCAAGGAGTGACGATACAGCGGTGTGTTCAGGGAACAGGACGAACAGGACATGAGACTGGTTTTTGGTTTCACTACCATAAATTCAAAGGCGCATACTTTCAGGTGTCTTCACAGGATAGTCTTGCTTTCTCATGCGGGTACATGCATGTACAAAATCTAATCTAATATAAACATGATATGGTCCACCAGTAGTAATTGTACACTTCTTTACTTTATATATTTGGGAGTTAGAAAAATAAAACTCTTTATTTTTCCTGCATGTGGCCCACTTTTGAGTGGTTATAAATCGAGATATTTGGTTTCACCTCAAAAGGATCCTTCTTAATAGCATATGAATGCTTACTATGGTTTAGTGGAAGTGTATGTGTTTTATAGTGTTCTTGTTCTTATACACACTGCAGTATTTTCATTGTTTATGATAGACGACAGCAGCCCAGCAGTGTAATGGTGAACTTAATACAGACGTATATTTACCACTTTTTCTTTAACATCAAAGATTACATATACAATAATCAGGCTCTCTGGTTCCATCCCAACAAAGGTCTGACTAGGAATAAAAATAGAAACCCCTCCTCCATTAGATACACACCGGTTACACTGTATAGATAAATACCAATAAAACACATTATAACGTCCTGTTACCAGCTCAGAAACCAGGTAAAGTTCATCAAAGAATCAACAAACAAACAAACCGTTTCTGGGAACATCTTAAACAAACAAAGTTATTAATGTCAGATGGAGTCGGATAAAGACTAAGACCTACGCCAAGAAACATGTAACACACACCGAACAAGACCAAATACAAGAAGAATGTAAACAATTAGAGGCAATTATTAAAAACCACAAAACCCCACAGTTGTGAATGTATGACCACAGCTACTAGGTCTCCTAGCCCCGTCTCTGCTGTCCTAAAGCTCTGTGAGAAACCACAGATGCCAGTTTTGGGATATTCCATTACGCTGCTAGCTAACATCAGGCTAACTACGCCTGTTGTGGCTCATAGTTTACTCGAGTGTTTCCAACATGGAGGCAAACCTCAGAGAGCTGCTGGCACTCAGGTTCACTCCAAAGTTTCATATAGAAAGAAAACATACGCTCACATCGTCACATTATGACAGCCAGCCTCACTAGCTAACCTAAACTGACCCGGTCACGTTCCTGTAGTTAGCAGCACATAGCCTCACTAGCTAACCTAAACTGACTTGACCACATTCCTGTAGTTAGCAGCACATAGCCTCACTAGCTAACCTAAACTGACCCGGTCACGTTCCTGTAGCTAGCAGCACATAGCCTCACTAGCTAACCTAAACTGACCCGGTCACGTTCCTGTAGTTAGCAGCACATAGCCTCACTAGCTAACCTAAACTGACCCGGTCACGTTCCTGTAGCTACCAGCACATAGCCTCACTAGCTAACCTAAACTGACCCGGTCACGTTCCTGTAGTTAGCAGCACATAGCCTCACTAGCTAACCTAAACTGACTTGACCACATTCCTGTAGTTAGCAGCACATAGCCTCACTAGCTAACCTAAACTGACCCGGTCACGTTCCTGTAGCTAGCAGCACATAGCCTCACTAGCTAACCTAAACTGACCCGGTCACGTTCCTGTAGTTAGCAGCACATAGCCTCACTAGCTAACCTAAACTGACCCGGTCACGTTCCTGTAGCTACCAGCACATAGCCTCACTAGCTAACCTAAACTGACCCGGTCACGTTCCTGTAGTTAGCAGCACATAGCCTCACTAGCTAACCTAAACTGACCCGGTCACGTTCCTGTAGTTAGCAGCACATAGCCTCACTAGCTAACCTAAACTGACTTGACCTCATTCCCGAAGTTAGCAGCACATAGCCTCACTAGCTAACCTAAACTGACTTGACCACATTCCTGTAGTTAGCAGCACATAGCCTCACTAGCTAACCTAAACTGACCCGGTCACGTTCCTGTAGTTAGCAGCACATAGCCTCACTAGCTAACCTAAACTGACCCGGTCACGTTCCTGTAGCTACCAGCACATAGCCTCACTAGCTAACCTAAACTGACCCGGTCACGTTCCTGTAGTTAGCAGCACATAGCCTCACTAGCTAACCTAAACTGACCCGGTCACATTCCTGTAGTTAGCAGTACATAGCCTCACTGGCTAACCTAAACTGACCCGGTCACGTTTCTGTAGTTAGCAGCACATAGCCTCACTAGCTAACCTAAACTGACCCGGTCACGTTCCTGTAGTTAGCAGCACATAGCCTCACTAGCTAACCTAAACTGACCCGGTCACGTTCCTGTAGCTACCAGCACATAGCCTCACTAGCTAACCTAAACTGACCCGGTCACGTTCTTGTAGTTAGCAGCACATAGCCTCACTAGCTAACCTAAACTGACCCGGTCACGTTCCTGTAGTTAGCAGCACATAGCCTCACTAGCTAACCTAAACTGACCCGGTCACGTTCCTGTAAAACAGTTTTCCCGGTATCGATCATGGAACATTAACAACTATTTCTGCGTTACACTTGTTGAGGAAGTTTGTGGGAACATCCAGCGCCCCGTGTCTGGGTTCATAATATTATCCGTAGTCGCGCACAGCTCCGACTCCTCCAGGACGAGTGTCTGGATGAAGCCACTTCCAGCGCTCCTTCAGGCGGACCGGCAGCAGTTGGATTCTGCTACGGCAAGACGGCAGTGACGACGGACGCAGCTTCTCAATTGCGTCTGTGCGTTGACTTTACATGTAGTCTACGTGGATGTGTTTGTTAGTGAAATCCGAAGTTGTTAAGGGGAACTTATCAACTTATCACGAGTTTAGTGAAACGCTGGGGGGCATGGGTGAGAAAAGCAAACCTGCTCCATAAAACCTGACTTCCTGAAATAAGGCTTACTAACCTGATCGTCCACTAACTTGTTATATCCCCTCAGCACAGTGACCACTGGGTCCACACCGTATCACAATCTCACATACACACACGTGACTCACCGATGTGATGTTGGCGGCAGCCACCATTTCTCTGTTCCTGACCAATCGGCTGCAGAGGACGATCGTTATCAAGGCCACCACACACACGCCCATGTCCGGACACAGAAGGCGTAACACACTCCAAGGATCGTCCAAAGGAAGCCTATACGAGACACACACACATGCATATGTGGAGGTCATCAAAGATGTTCCCATTTAACAACACCTGCAGGTGGATGAAAAATCCTTTACATTTCCCAAAATATTCTGTTTTATGTATCGCTGGTGTTTTGTTACATACCTGGACAGTCCTATGTGTCTGCTTATGGTGTCCCATTGTGAGCAGTTATCCCCTATGGCAATGTTGAGAGGAGGATATGTGTACAGTACTGTCTGGAAGCAGATGTGAGCCAGTACGAACAGGAGACTGGTACAGAAAATCACTCGGATAAACCGTCCTGTGTGACCTGGAAGACAAGAAAGAGGATGGAGAAGAGGAAACAGAGCTCAATGTACAGTCAAATGTCACATAAATACAGAGTAAAGTACACACAATGAGAGCATCCTGGCATGTTTATAATGCTCTCGTGAACCATGACCTAAGTCAGATGAGAAGATGTCATGGGTTAAGGTAACGATGGCCATGGGTCCATCAAGAGTGAGAGACAAATATTGTTGCTTTGGGGTCTTTTGGGATTTTCAGATGAAAAGAAAAACAAAGCATCAAAACAACTTTATCCTTTAATGTCAAAGGGAACAATACTGAAGCATCACTCCAGTGTTCTGATGGTACATTGTGTTTGATCTTAAAGACTAATGGAGTAGTAGAAAACCCTTGAAAACCCTTGTGATGACGTCACACAGCTGAAAACAGTTCTGCTGGTGAGAGAAGCTATAAAACTGTTCTTCCTTTGAGCTGGTGGAGGATCTGGAGCTTCACATTTTTGGGTTCATAAAACTCTCAAAATGGCCAGAAAGAGAGAACTTCCATGTGAAACTCGGCAGTCTGTTCTTGTTCCTATTCCATGCCAGAACTTGTGAAGACACTGAAAATTTGTGTGGGTGACCCCAAACTTTTGAACGGTAGTTGTATGTTTAGCTTGAACTGGACCGTGAGTGCACCAGGAGGAAACCAACACAAACACAGGAAGAACGTTTAAACAGCACACGCATCAAAAGCAGCTGGGTGGCAGGTCGGAAAGGAACCTTCTTGCTGGGAGGCCGGGCGCTAACCAATGCACAACCATAGCACTCATTCAGGCTTAGGGAGTGCACTCTTTGCATTGTTCACTCACGCAACGTCAAGAATGACATATTGATGTACTCAAAGGGAAAGCAACCAAGTGTAACACCCATTCTAGCCAGAACAAAAGGCTGTACTCGTTCCAACTTCCTTCACTGTCCATGTTCACCCGCTGAACCGTCAATCACGCCGCGTTGGTATCCGTGAGGAGGAGCTCTGTGTTCAGGAAAGAGACGGGAGGAGTGTGACCGTCCAAGAGAAACGCCGCCCGCCCGGGACAAACCTGCTCGCTGCGCTGCCATCACATCACTGCTGGGTTCGCCGACCTATTTAAATCATGGCCTTTAGGCGTTAGAATGTATGGAAAATGTACATGTTGATGTAGTTAAACATGACAGCGCCGCTACAGATACAGCCACAGCTGGCGCCATGCGCGGATGTTCCAGAGTCCCTTTCCCCCTCTTTTTTCCAGCGGTTGCAGCGCTGATGGAGGACGGAAGAGGATTGGGAAACCATTTGTATTTTTGGACCCGAGTAAAGCTCTGTAGCAAAGGTCACCTCCATGTCAGTATCCTGATTAAACAAAAAACTGATGACTCATTTGATAAACAATTACATTCATGGGAACATTTCTTACCCTCCGCAATGAATCTTCCCATAAATCTAATTATTAACTATACAATATAGAATGCTGCCTGTTTTAAACACTGCACAGAAAGTTCACAACGCAAAGAGAAGTCTTCGTGGTCATGTTAATGGACGAGGTGTTTGCAGACAGCAGAGACGGAGCAGCGGAGGGACCCTTTATCCTGCTTGCGTCTGCTCTGTGGCCTCAACTCATTTAGACTTGTTAACACATGCAACACGAGCAGCTTTCATCTTTTATTTATATCACAACCTGGCAACGTACCGTCTCATCTCAACACTGTGTTGTTTTTTTTATCTCTGTTAAAAGTCTGCAGGTCCAGGTAGCGGCACAATAAACTAGATTACAGCGCGGAGGCGTCACACGGCCTGTTCAGTCTGGGACAACAGTCACATGACCAGGATGCTGTTAACAAGCGTTATGGGGTGGTGGTGGTGGTGGCACGCCATGTGATAATATTGTCTTTATGGACACACAAATAAAACACATCCACGTGACTATACTGTAGGAACAACGGGCAGAGTTGATGACAGTGGGCGGGTGAGGAGGGATGGATAGGTCAAAGGTCAAACACAGGACTTTTAATCATGGGACCGGTGTTCGTGTCCCAAAGTGTGTTAAGTTAATGTGCATAACGCACATGCATACATACATTTGTCATGTTTTTCCTCAAGTGGTTCTGATGCGTAAACTTACGATACATATTTTAAAAAACAGATTCTGCCATTGAAGCGTTAAAGGGGTTCATTGTTCTTCATCAATCTTGATTGTGTTGGTGCAGTATTTTAGTTTGAGAGATGGCACTCAGCTTGCGTTCAAAGTGCCAAAATGCGCCAAAAAGTGCAAAAAAAGCGCCAAAAAAGTGCCAAAAAAATGCCAAAAAGCACCAAAAAGCGCCAACACTCACTGTTTTAGTCACGCCCTTCACCTTGTTCTTGCACATGGCATTAAAATGGCATTAAAATAGAAAATAAAAGAGTCTTTCAACAGAACCCTCTTTTATCAGACCGTTACCTAACAACCTTTGAGTTAATATGACCGGAGTGGACGCACATTGTGATTTATTACATAATTCTGCCTCTTAGAACTTACAAAAGTGTACTGCGCCTGTCTGTCATTTCAGATCTTGCAATCCCTTGTCTTGGCTCTCTGGGCATTATGAGTATATGTTCACTATTCAGTACTGTGTTATGAGAATAAATCAACAAGTAAATGCACAATAAAAAGGTACAAAGAGGTAAGAGTAGCCTTGACCTTTTGACCACCGAAACCTCTTCAGTTCATACTTGAATCCAAGTGGACGTTTGTGCCAAATTCAAAGAAATTCCCTTCATGAGACATCGTGGTCACTTAAATGGACCGGGCGACGCGTAAATGTAAACTGCACTAAGTAGTCACATCGACTGTTGTAGCATTGTGCACTTAGTGCTTAACAACAACACTCACCCTTTTAGAATATGAATGCATAAACTCTCCTGATGGTTTTACAGCCAATGCGTTTTTATAGAGGCTGATAACTGTTAACGTCCAGGCATCACTGAGTTTATAGACATTGCTCCTCCGAGGACCATACAAATCCAGATGTTAAAAACAATCTGACATCAACATTCTCAAGCATAAACATTCTCAATCCCCTCCCAGCAGTACAACTAAGAATACGAGAAGTATGCTCAATGTATAATTGAATACTTGAACACATGCCAGTTGTTGAGTAATCTCTAGCGCTGACTTAAACTGTCTCTTAATCCTCCTCAGAGACCAACACTGCTGCTTCCTATTAGTCACTTGATTTTCCCCATGTGTGTGTGTGTCTGTGTGTGTGCACATATGAGCATGTGTGTAAGTCTGTATGAGAGTGTGTGTGTGTGTGTGTGTGTGTGTGTGTGTGTGTGTGTGTGTGTGTGTGTTAGGGTCTTGGCAGGCCTGTGGGTTTTCCTTTTGGGGAACTCCCCAATACCCCCCCCCCCCCCCCCCGACCCCCCACCCTTTCTCTCTCTCTCTAGCTCTCTCTTGAACTACTCTCCCACCGAAATAAAAGCATCTTTTTTTTTAAAAAAAAATGCTTTTTTACATTTTATTTAGGTATTTCAACAGTACAACAAAAAATATGACACTCAAAAGTAAGAAAGAATTTAAAAAAAACAACCATGTAACACTTCAACTTTGTCAGTCATTCGGGTCAACCATAAATTCAGTCCAACATACAGATACATACAAAAACATATATATTCAATGAGTTCTATTCACAAGGTTTCTTTAACTTAAATTTAACGTATATGGGGTTGCATCTTGGTGAAAACTTTTCTTTTTAAGAGTTACTGAGTCTCTAAAGAGAGACATGAAAATCCAGAAACCTGTAAGGTTAGGGAGGGCGAGTCCATAACAGTTTCCTTATTTTGACATATATTTGGTCCATTTTGTCCATTTAGCTATGTATGTGCCCTTTCTCAGTCTCAGAAGGATAAAATAAATTTAGATTTAGATGACCAGAGCAGATTTGAAAAAAAAGAATCAGTGGGCTGGGACTAATGATCACAATGTCAGCTCATTTCAACCAACAGGGAAACTACTCAAAGCCACAGAGTGTGTATTCTCAGCGGGTATGTGTCATACATGAAACCAGGGGTGGAGGAAGTATTTATCTTGATTCTTCACAAATGTAAAAGTTGCAATATCACACTGTAAAACTCAAATACAAGTTAAAACCCTGAATTGTAACTGTTACGTAAGTATTATCAACGAAAAGTGTCAAAAGTGATGTCCACATTACAGAAAACTTGATGTTCTCACGTTTGTGGGACTTCCTCAACAAGTTTAACGCAGAAATAGTTGTTAATGTTCCATGGTCGATAGCGGGAACGAAAACTGTTTTACAGGAACGTGACCGGGTCAGTTTGGGTTAGCTAGTGAGGCTATGTGCAGCTAGCTACAGGAACGTGACCGGGTCAGTTTAGGTTAGCTAGTGAGGCTATGTGCTGGTAGCTACAGGAACGTGACCGGCTCGGTTTGGTTAGCTAGTGAGGCTATGTGCTGCTAACTACAGGAACGTGACTGGGTCAGTTTAGGTTAGCTAGTGAGGCTATGTGCTGCTAGCTACAGGAACGTGACCGGGTCAGTTTAGGTTAGCTAGTGAGGCTATGTGCTGTTAACTACAGGAACGTGACCGGTCAGTTTAGGTTAGCTAGTGAGGCTATGTGCTGCTAACTACAGGAACGTGACTGGGTCAGTTTAGGTTAGCTAGTGAGGCTATGTGCTGCTAGCTACAGGAACGTGACCGGGTCAGTTTAGGTTAGCTAGTGAGGCTATGTGCTGTTAACTACAGGAACGTGACCGGTCAGTTTAGGTTAGCTAGTGAGGCTATGTGCTGCTAACTACAGGAACGTGACCGGGTCAGTTTAGGTTAGCTAGTGAGGCTATGTGCTGCTAACTACAGGAACGTGACCGGTCAGTTTAGGTTAGCTAGTGAGGCTATGTGCTGGTAGCTACAGGAATGTGACCGGGTCAGTTTAGGTTAGCTAGTGAGGCTATGTGCTGGTAGCTACAGGAATGTGACCGGGTCAGTTTAGGTTAGCTAGTGAGGCTATGTGCTGGTAGCTACAGGAACGTGACCGGCTCAGTTTTGGTTAGCTAGTGAGGCTATGTGCTGCTAACTACAGGAACGTGACCGGGTCAGTTTAGGTTAGCTAGTGAGGCTATGTGCTGCTAACTACAGGAACGTAACCGGGTCAGTTTAGGTTAGCTAGTGAGGCTATGTGCTGCTAACTACAGGAACGTAACCGGGTCAGTTTAGGTTAGCTAGTGAGGCTATGTGCTGCTAACTACAGGAATGTGACCGGGTCAGTTTAGGTTAGCTAGTGAGGCTATGTATGCTATGTGCTGGTAACTTGGGGTAACGTAGCCGTGCCCGCTATCTGCTGCGAATGGTTGCAAAAAAAAGCAAATCAACCACATGAAGTCGAGCGAGTAAAATCAGGCGAAAAAGCATCACAAGTGTTTTGGTGTGAACATGGCATTGCACATTCCTCCACTGGCGGCATGTCTATCTACCATTGTAGTCTTGGAAACACTGTGATATGCTCTATGTTAGCATTTGCGTTCACGTACTTACGCGCTCTATGTTTGTGCCCCGAGAAAAAAAGCTACCGATTACTATCTTCTACTCGGTCTGGCTGAGCTTCGCCACACAGTAATTTAGACATTCACACTCCCCACATATCCACATTGAAAGCCAAGGAACATTTCCACTATGAAGTTTGTGGCCAACAGGAAAAACATTCCAGCACTCACTCCAATTTGTGGAAGTAAAAAGAGGCAAATATTCATTTTCACGGACAGTAAAAAAAAAAAAAAAGATTGAGCAAAAAAACAGCTCCACTTTTCCAGCAAAGCTAAGCCTCTCCGCTCACACACACACTGTTACCAAGGGTGCTGGACTTGTTTGATGTAAACTTGGACTCATGTCAGTACGAACACATGTCGTATCTTTGTCTCTGTGTTTGAAGTACTGGGCGGAAAACTTAATTTCCCTTACACTGGAGGGAAAGGAACAAAGCACCCCATTGTTACCGGCCATGTGGGAGCACACTGTACAATGTATATTGACGTATAGGTCCTGCAGATGTCATGCAGGCGGGCAGAAAAGAAGTACTTCTGGCCTGCAGTTATATTACTACTGAGGTAGTTTAAAATGTGATTATACAGAGTTATATTTTATTATACTCCTTTCAACCAAATGGGATTCATGGATATCATCAATCAAACATGCTGTGGTTGTATAAATACTAAGGAGCCGTTGTTTTGGTTAGACTCTGAAGGCTCTGCGGAGGTCATTTTATGAATTAATAAACATTTGGGTTATTAACAGTGAGATGAACCTGAACTAATTTAAACACTGGTGAGATGTGTGGACAAACAGTGCCCCCCATTAAATGTATGAGTCAGTTTTTATTTCTTGTATATTCATATATTATGGTACGGGTTTGTTCACAAGTTTTCTTTTTGTTATTACTACTCACCAAATTACTGTTATAATGACACACGTTTCTGGTATTAACTGGGTTCGTGGATTTTGTGTATTAATGGGAAATGTTCATGATATAACAAGACAAAATGTTTCTCTTTATGACATGTTGAGTCTTTATGTTTTGTTAAACACCATAGCTGAATTTAAGGAATGACGAACTCTATAAAAAAAAACACTCAGTGCTCTGGGTAAAGTCTGTCAGGCAGCAACTCTCCGTTTGGTTCCAACCTTTAACTCATATCTTATATCCAAACATGTACAAGCAAATCATGGCCAAGAATGAACACCAGAGATCAGAGCACCGACCAACTGAAGTTACAGTGATTGCAATCGCATGTAACTTGACAAACATGGGGATCTGAGGAAAAGCAACTCAGTGTAAAGTGCCATTCAGAGATCTCACATACGATCGATGATCTCACCTTTGATTGTGTGCTTGTTGGGACTCAGGAACCACGGCAGTAGCAGCAGGTAGAGGAAGTGAACCAGTGACAGGACGTTGTAGCGAAAAAGACATGCTGCAAAGACAGAAACACAACAGTCAGACACCAGCAGTCATTTAGAGCTACATGAGGAGCTTCTGGCACTGGGGTGGGCAAACGTTTCGGCTCGGGGGCCACGATGAGTTTTTAAATTTGCCAGGTAGTAAAGCTGTGTTCACACCAAACGCGTCGCGAATGTGACTCGCGTCTGAAAGGGTTATCTCCGTAAAAACAGTCCACCATGGAAATAACCACTAGTTCAAACGTCAGAACATCAGACTCCATCGTGTCTGGGTTCATAATATTATCCGCAGTCCCACAAACGCACTATTTGCACCGCCTCGGCTGAAAATGTGCTTTTTCGTAACCATTCGCATCTGTGCATTGACTTTTCATGTGATCTACTCGCACGTCAAATTTGTAACGCTTTTGGTGTGAACGCAGCATTAGCATGCTTGGCGGGAAAAGTTACGACTGATATTGTATTCTTTGAACCGCGATGGTCTCTTGGCAAATAAGACAAACAGCCTTTGATTGTACTTCGGTGAAAAAATATTTAGCAGTCCACTTCTCAATAAACACTCGGCACTTTTCTGACCAATGCTTGTTAGACAATGCTTCTTTTTTTTAAATTCTGTGGCACAGTTATCATTTTATCTCCGCAAGAGCCCACATACAGGGCTAACTGTTAGTAAAAGCTCTTTTTTTCCTGCACATATGGTGCAACAAGAGGGATTTTACGAGGTGTTGCCTGCTCGAAGGACTTGAGACGATCTGCCAATATTAAGACATGTTAATAAAGAAAACGTGCAGGTTTATTTCCTCCAGTTAAACACACGCAGAGATAATTACTGGCTCATATAGAGTTAAGGTCTAGACTAATCTCAGCCTGTTGAGATCGCAAATTGCGCATGGAGGTGAGAGATTTACAGATTATTGTTTTTGGCCCCTAATTGGCCGGCTTCAAGCGCGAGTTCTACTTAAAATATATGACCAGACACACAACTGTGGAAAACATGCACACATTAAAAAAAACTAAGTAACTAATGAATGTTATCATGTATAACAACAGGATATCAGCGATCTCTTCCACATGGTTAATATACTGTATGATGTATAGATGCATAAATATGATGGATGGCATCATTGCCCCCGTGCTTACTTCACTAGAGTAACATGCATTTAATCATTTAATTGATAATAATGTAAATGTTGTTGATCGTGGATGGAATTTGCAAGATATGTGAACAACTACTAGTCATGTGACGTGCTGGGATTTTCACTCACATAAATATACGCTCTAAAATGTAATCATAGTCCATGACAACAAATCTTGAATGTTTTTCCCTAAATGTCTGGATTCCCAAAGGATGTAACTTGATGTTAAGGTGACCTCCTGACCTTTTTGCCAACTTTAGGCAGAAATAATCACCTATGGAAACGAAATCTGGCAGGCCCAACCAATCTGCTGAACCCAATTATTTTTGCCAGAGATTCAATCATTCCCATGTTGAAAACTTCACGACTTTTACTGAGGACAAACGTTACATTTGTACCTCCACGACTGCAAAATTTCAAACATACGTATTAGTTCTGTCGAGTCCTGCTGGCTCTAATGAATTGAAGCCTCTTGAGGCCGTAGCAGCGCTGCAGACTTTCAGATGTACATCTCTTTCACTTATTCTATTGACTGCTTCAGTACAGATCTAAAAGAAAAGATCAATACAAGCTATAAACTCATTCTCTTGAATATTTTTTTTTATTATCTCCTGTCGTCTTTATCTCTCTGAATTGCTTTACGACAGAGTTATTATATGACTCAGACAATAACTGGAACACTGACAAAGAATCCAACACACAAGCACTGTTATTTCCTCTGGTTGCGAAAACATAAAACATATTGTCTTCCTGCCTGTTAGCCGGATAGACCACATCAGAGGGAGGCTGTTAACGTCACGTCTCCTACCTGGCTGCCATTATTATCTTTTCATCACTTTAGTCTACTTTCTGCATTTCAAACTGAAAAAATCATGGACGAGGTGGTGAGGACTATGAAACAGGGATCTGGGAGTCCATATTTCCTTTTATGCAGCACAATATCGTGAGAAATAGCAGTATTCTTGAACAGAAATGTTAAAACACAATAAACATAAAGGGGTATTGTTTAGTGTCCACCTAACCTGTCTTTTGATGTACACATTTGTTAAGGTCAAAGGTTGTTCTGGTTTAATCTGCCAGACAACGGTAACCAAACAAACCCAGCCCTGAAAAACCACAACTTAAACTCCAGGATACCGCAGCTTGACTCACATGTGTGTTCTGATTCATTGCCTGTGACTGACGTCACTGACAGTCTCTCCTCAAGCGTTTCTTGTTCCTTGCAGTCAGTGTATTAAAACAAAACTCTAGCAATCACACATTCAACCATAGTGCAAAGTCAATCCTCACCTCAACATTCTGCACTGTAATGAATTGCTGTAAATTTACTGTGGATTTACAACAGCATCTTAAAGTATTTTATAATAACTGTAACAGTTCAAAATTTGTCCAGGTGTAAATCAAAAGTGTATGCTGTTGGTTAACTAAAGCGTCAAGAGTCCTGAAATTTAGCAGCAGAATACATCATTTTATGTGAAGTGGTGGATATCTGCTTCTCCATACATGTTCAGTAATCGGTTAGCTTATCAGTGCAAACTGAAAGCGTCCAGTATTGTTTCCTCATCATGATTATTAAACATCTCAGATTATGTTTCATTCTGTCCACTTCATAACGGCAGGTTGCTAAAATTATGAAGCAAGCGCTGTAACTTTAGCTAGCTCGAGCTCAAGTAGCTGTAGTAATGTTAGCTAGCTAACTGCATAGCCAGCAAAGTTAACGTTATTTGCAGTGTGAAGATGTAATGTTGGTTTCCTCGCTGTGTTTATCAACCACAGGAGCCGAAAGAAAGTTAGCTTATCAGTGCAAACTGAAAGCGTCCAGTATTGTTTCCTCTTCATGATTATTAAACATTTCAGATTATGTTTCATTCTGTCCGCTTCATAACGGCAGGTTGCTAAAATTATGAAGCAAGCGCTGTAACTTTAGCTAGCTCGAGCTCAAGTAGCTGTAGTAACGTTAGCTAGCTTACTGCTTAGCCAGCTAACTGCATAGCTAGCAAAGTTAACGTTAATTGCAGTGTGAAGATGTAACGTTGGTTTCCTCGCTGTGTTTATCAACCACAGGAGCGAAAAAGAAGTTAGCTCATCAGTGAAAACTGAAAGTGTCCAGTATTGTTTCAGCTTCGTGATTATTAAACTTTTAACGTCTCAAATCATGTTTCATTATGTCCGCTTCACTACGTCAGGTTGCTAAAATTGTGAAGCAAGCTCTGAAACTTTAGCTAGCTCGAGCTCAAGTAGCTGTAGTAATGTTCGCTAGCTAACTGCGTAGCCAGTTAACATTAATCACAGTGTGAAGATGTAACGTTGGTTTCCTCTCTGTTTATTTGTGCTATAGAAACGCAAACAAGAAGGAAAGTGTGTCTCAAAGACGATGAAGCAGTGAAGCAGTCAAATCCTCTCTCACTGTGTTTACTTTAAAGGGATTTTTGAAGACCTGGAGATACTTTTTTTTTTTTTTAAGTTTGTGGACAGCACAAAAACGTTTTGGAAAAAGTTAATTTGACCAAAAAAAAAATGTTTTGTTTCTACATATGTTTTGTTTCTACATAGAGAACAAGCTGGGTGTTGAGAAGCTCCACCCTGCTGCCCAGTTAATCATTAAACACACACTGTCCATGGACAGACATGATAACACTGTCCAGTAACCACAACCTCTATCTCTCTGCAGCACTCTGCGCTGTTATGTTTCTCTTGCATGTCCAATATTCAGGCATTTATTTTTGGTCAGAATCAGAAACAACTGTAATAGTTTGATTTGTTCTCTTCATTCTTTTTATTCTCTTTATTGGCAGGCTGTGGATGTAGTAACACTTCATTCCAGGGCTCAGATATCTGTTTCTCTTCTTCACAGCACATTCACTCTGCGAGGCTATTTCCTACAAAATCGCTTTTTTTTGAGTAATAGTTGCACATATTGTGCAAATCAGGGAATGTTTGATTCCATCTCCTGACCTTTTATTCTGCTGTGCAATGAACAAACTTGAACATGACGTTTCCCCCCCGACCTGTCTAGAGTCTGGAGCTGTTGGCAGGTCCGACTCGAGGGGAAAGTTCAGCCTCAGGAATGGGATATTGGGTTCAAATCCCAGCGAGAGCTGCTGAGATTCCAGTTCAGGAAACCAGACCAGAGATAGGACCACGCAAGCACTACTACCAGGACTACAGGATCACAGTTAATGCTATGTCACGTCACAGGGACCCAACATGCAACCTGTTCAAAGAGACTTCATGTAAGTGAATATTACAGGTTGCATTCACAAAGTGGAATAACCTGGGACTAGAAATAATCCAATCCTGAGATACTGTCGCACGCCATGTTCAGACAGATATCAAAACAACTAAATTCTGAGAAAATGGACGAGCAAACAACACTGCAGGAGGGAGAAGCCCTCAGTCATGTGACCAGAGGGCGTCTCCAACAAACCACGAAAGAAACAACCAAAAATAACAGCAAAAAGAAAAGTCTCCATATCAATGAATAAATTGACGCAAGCGTGTCCTTATACAACGGTTTATATGATATCTCTATGAAAGGTTTTTCCCATGAAAGCCAGCAACACAAGTCCAGTAATGCTTGCTACACGCTTACGGTCTTTTTAAAATAAACTTTCTTCTTCACGGGAACAAAATCAGTTAGGTTGAGGAAAATATTGTGAAATCCTTAGTTAGGTTCAGCAACAAAACTACTTTGTTAAGCTCAGGGAAATATTGTTCTTTAGGTTAAAATAAATAAATAAATGCTTGTTATATGCCTTTTTTTAAATAAACTTCCGTCTTCACAGGAACAAAATCAGTTAGGTTGAGGCGACAAAACTTTTTTAGGTTAAGGAAAATATTATGAAACACTTAGTTAGGTTCAGCAACAAAACTACTTTGTTAAGCTCAGGGAAATATTGTTCTTTAGGTTAAAATAAATAAATGCTTGTTGCTTGTTATATGCCTTTTCAAAATAAACTTCCGTCTTCACAGGAACAAAATCAGTTAGGTTGAGGCGACAAAACTTTTTTAGGTTAAGGAAAATATTGTGAAACACTTAGTTAGGTTCAAACAAAACAACTTTGTTAGGTTGAGAGAAATATTGTTCTTTAGGTTAAAATAAATGGGAAATGTTCTTTACACTCTCCGACCACTGGAAGCGCTTTAACACTTCACCCATTCACTCATGCGTACACTGTTGGCAGAGGCTACCGTATAAGGTGCCACCTGCCCACCAGGACTCACCAACCGTCCACATAACACTCACACAGCTCTGGGAGGAAGGTGGCGTTTTGCCCACAGACACATCGACGTGGACGAGCAGAGCCGATCCGCTGATTGAAGGGTTGAAAGAGGAACTGGCTCTACCGCTGAGCCACAGCCGCCCTGCGAAGTTTATGTGGCGAATAAATCACGTTGACTTCCTATTCCACACAACAAGCAGCGGCTGGAGAGAATTAAGAGTTAAATAACAGAACTTGTCGTGACAGGAAACTAAAAATTCAGACAGTTACTTGACTTGAGCAATTTTATTAGTGTTTTACAAGTTTTATTAATGTTCAACACTGTAATGTCCTTTAGTAAGTTGTGTTACTTCTAGTTTTCTGTGGCATTTTAAATGATAAAAGAGATTTGTTCATGAAATGCTAAATACAACGGTTCTGTTTTGGTTTAATTAAATCCTGACCGTGCATTTTTATCTCACCGCTTCATGAGTTATAGCGTTTTAATTACATGACTGACGTGCTTTGGTTTCCGATTGTATTCATCTGCATCCAGACATCAGGTCAGATCCCAGCCTCACACTGTGACAGACACACTCAGCATCAGACACGTTATCACTGTCGGCCTATATGTGTGTGTTTACATTAGGTTAACTATTAATAGGAAGTTAAATTACACTTTAATGCAATTAATACACACACACACACACACCAAGACAACCAAGCTGGAACAACGCTCCACAAATGAACAAAGAAATTCATCATTTTGGCAGTTGGGAAACCCCACTGCGCCACCTTTGTTAAAAATGGTGACAAAAATATTTAGACGGATGGATGCGGTGGCCTATATCACGGATTGTGCCGACGAATGAATGGATTGTACTTCCTTATCTCTTTTCTACTCAAAGTGCTTTAACACTACATGTCATCATTCACCCATTCACACACTGATGACAGGAGCGACCATGCATCTAAGATTCATACAACATTCACACACCGTCGGCACAGCTCGGGGAGCAATAGGCTTAAGGGTTAAGTGTCTTGCTCATGGACACATCGACATGGACTAGTGGAGCCGGGATCGAACCGCCGATCCTCTGATTGAAGGACAGAAGCAGCTTTTCCACTGAGTGTGTGAAGCTGAATCTTCAACCTAAATGCAGACTCTGCCCATCCGCATACACACATATTTTATAGGAATTTAAAAATTACACTTTCCAGGTTTACATAGAGAGTATTTTTAGAAACAAGCGAGAGAGAGAGAGCGAGAGAGAGAGAGAGAGAGAGAGAGAGAGAGAGAGAGAGAGAGAGAGAGAGAGAGAGAGAGAGAGAGAGAGAGAGAGCGGGTCAGTGTTTGGTGTAGAAGCCTCAATTCCTCCTCTGTTCCCTCCAGTCTGTAATCAAAGAGCATAGTCAGTCACATTCCTCTCTACCAGCTAAATGCTAGGTGCTGGTAAACTGTTGGGCCTTCAACTAGTTTTCGGATGAGGACCAGGTAATTAGCAAATTACTGGTTGAGGCCAGGCCGGCGGTGGATACAAGCAGGGTAGGCTTGTATCTATAGAGTTCTCGCGAAAGTCGCGGTGTGCCCGTCGTCAGAGAGGCCTGCGGTATTATGAAATATAAAGAAAAGGCAGGTGACGGTTAGCTGCTCCTCCGTGGTGGGAGCTGCCCCTGAAGGTGTCGTAATAGCTCCATCGTCGGCAGCACAATGGCGCGTGCTGACACTTCTAATAATTGAGGTGATGAGAAATTGTCTCGAATCTGTCTCCGCTGTTTTCTCCTCGTTCTTAAAGGGACAGTGTCCATGATATCTCTATCTGTCTGAGGTCGGGATTCAATTCAGTTTATTTTGTATATTCCGAAATCGCAAATTAGCCTCGCAGGGCTGTGCAATGTGCACACATACGACTCCCCTGTCCCAATAACACATATTGGATCAGGAGAAACTCCCCAAAAAAAAAGAGAAGAAGACTTCAAGAGAGCAACAGAGGAGGATCCGTCTCTCCGGATGGACAGAAGCAATAGATGTCATGTGACCAGAGTGAGCAACGTAACAGAGTTGCAGCACATTCATGGATGTAGTGTGAACAACGCCTGCAGTTCTTTGCAAATGTTGTAGTGTTTTTTTTTGCATACAGTGACGTAGGAAAGAAAGAAGGTCAAAGTGCTAAACAGAAAGAAATTGAATTGAAAAGGTTTACTGAATAGTCTACTGACATTACTGAATGGTCAAAGTGTCAGGCCTGGCCTTCAGCTACCAAATGCTGCTTAAACAGACATACACCAAACAGGAAGGGACTACAAAAAGACACAGGAAGGCAACAGAGAGACAACAGGACTACAAAAAGACACAGGAAGGCAACAGGAAGGCAACAGAGAGACAACAAGACTACAAAAAGACACAGGAAGGCAACAGGAAGGCAACAGAGAGACAACAGGACTACAAAAAGACACAGGAAGGCAACAGGAAGGCAACAGGAAGGCAACGTGACGACAAAAAGACACAGGAAGGCAACAGAGAGACAACAGGACTACAAAAAGACACAGGAAGGCAACAGAGAGACAACAGGACTACAAAAAGACACAGGAAGGCAACAGAGAGACAACAGGACTACAAAAAGACACAGGAAGGCAACAGAGAGACAACAGGACTACAAAAAGACACAGGAAGGCAACACAGAGACAACAGGACTACAAAAAGACACAGGAAGGCAACAGAGAGACAACAGGACTACAAAAAGACACAGGAAGGCAACAGAGAGACAACAAGACTACAAAAAGACACAGGAAGGCAACAGAGAGACAACAGGACTACAAAAAGACACAGGAAGGCAACAGAGAGACAACAGGACTACAAAAAGACACAGGAAGGCAACAGAGAGACAACAGGACTACAAAAAGACACAGGAAGGCAACAGAGAGACAACAAGACTACAAAAAGACACAGGAAGGCAACAGAGAGCCACAAAAAAAATATGAGGCCCCTAAATTATTGTATTTTTTGACGAGTCCTGATGCATCCTACATTTGTTGAGCTTTGTGATATGATGAAGCCCCCAAAAAACCTGACAACCCCGACAAGACCAAAACATATAGAAAATCATACAAAACTAGTACAAAGAGACACAAAATGACCAGAAGAGACACATGGCAGCTACGAAGAGATTAATGATCAGACAACGTGTCAGGCCTCCAGGCCAAAACTACAGGAAGACAAAAACAACTACAAAGACAGTCAAAACACAATCAGACACAATGAGACCACAAAGAGATCACAACAACCACGAAAACATGCAAAACAACTACAAAGAGACACAAAAAGATGAAGAAGAAACATAAAAAAACTACAAAGAAACATAAAAAAAACTACAAAGAGACACAAAAAGATGAAAAAGAAACACAAAACAACTACAAAGAGACACAAAGACTCCAAATGACTTGTGAGATGCACTTGCTTTACTGCGTGAGTTGTGTGTGAGTCTGTCTATGAAGATAGTTTTAGTTTTGATAAACATCCGTCCTGATTCACTTGAAGTCATAAAGATTGTTTTGTATATTTTTATTCTCCGTCCACCATGAAGGCAAAACAAACCTTTAAGTAGATGAAACCTTCAATGTGCTTTGAACTGGGTCAAAAACCTGTATTTCACATTATTTTTTTCCCATTCATGAAAAGATATCAAGGCACGGCCATGTTGAAATTTACTTTGTACCAATTTATTTTGTATTGGCGAAAAAAAATTGCAAGTTGTCAGAGATTCTATCTCCAATTTGACGTCCGTCAGCTCTTTAAAACTAATCAATGGAGCGAAATGAGATGAAGGTGCTTTCCAACTGTGTGTGTCTGTGTGTGTGTGAGTCCACGCTCACAGCTTTCCTGTTTTTGTGGAAAGAAAATGGCCTCTCACACACACACACACACACACACACACACACACTGTATAAATACACAGTGCAATTTATGTGTAGTTGATGTTTAAATCATTGGTCCCCTGTGTGTACACTAAGCCAGCAACAAAGCTCCCAACATGGCCGCCGTGTTCGCATCCACGGCTTCCATGACGCACCACACGTGAAGAGGGGCCTCGGGTCATTGGCAGTGACCAGACAGAAATCTGACAGCAGCTGCAGGAGCGACTGAAAAAGTCCAAATGTTGAAGGGAAAATATCTTCATGAACTGATGCTGAAGGATTAAAAACATGGACGTTCGTGGATTTAGTTCAGTTTCTGACGCTTCCAGTGTGAAAGCTGACATTTGGCCTGAAGAAGGCCTCGAAGAAAGGTCGCCAAAAAACTCAAATAGATGTGTTAAAACGTGAAACGACGGTGTTAATTGAGAAGATATTGTAATGTTTAGTACTCAAAATACAAACTAAGAACAGGGCCACGTTCTTAAAATGTAGTAGTTTAACTATTACAGGATAACAACCCGGTTCACGATACCTTTGTTATTCTGTTGAGGCCACTAGAAAAGGCTCAGAAGGCCACTGACAGGCTCATGCACACACAACTGAATGTAATGGCTAACCAAGCATTCAAGAACATCACACACAATTCAATCAGCTGATTAGAGGCATGTAATCTGGTGGAAGGCTCAAGAACAAGCGAGTTAGTGAGCCTGGCCGGCCTCGAGACTGAACGCTACAGATAAAGGTCTGTTCTCATGAGGGACGTGTTATCAGTGAAGCTGAGACAACCGGTACAGAGCAAACACACACAGATTATCGCTCTTAATCGGCGCAAGCTTTTCAGAGAAAACTGTGTGGACACATCCAGCCGAAACCGCTGCTAACGTAGGATCCAGTTTATATATATATATATTCAGATAAAACGTGCGAACAATGGCTGCAGGACAAAAGCACCGCGGTAAGATGATAATATTGCACATCCTTTGCCGTTGGTCCATCTCTTGTTATGAGTTGGCCTTCATGCATTTCACAGTTCAATCTGACACCATCCACTCCTTTTATAATCTGTGGAAATTGTCCGCTGTCAGACTGGCCTCAGGCCAGGTTCTCAAATGTGTTACGGTAAGCAAACAATTTTACAAGTGGAGCACATAGCACATTCTTCATCTATTCTCTATTCCGTATTCATGTTCAATACAAATCTTTATTTGGTGTCGCACGACACTAAATGACGAGTGCTAACCCTTGATAATGGCTCCCTCGTCCCCTGTAAAGTGGAATTAAACAATGCAGGTGCTCGTCGACACGTGTCACACATGACATGTCCACCTCTACCTTTCCCGTAAAGTTGCTCATGCGGTCAGTAATTCCATGAGTTAATGCTCCGCCAGCGAGCCGTCAGAGCAGCAGATGCTGTCCTGGCTCTGAACTCTCCCGATGTGCCACGCTCTCAGCGCGCTGGCTCAAACAAGCCACAGCATGTCTTCACCATTAAAAGTGAGAAGGGGGGGAAAAAAAGAAAAGGCTCGCACGTAGGAAAATGTGACTTAGCCCATGTCAAGAAAAAGGCTGTGGGGTTTAACATCTTTGGGGAAGAACCGAATGAATTGTTCTGGTTCTGTGGAGATGAAAGCCTAAACTCGGCCTCTCTCTCTCCGGCTCACTCCCCCACAGCTCACACACACTCTGAGCATTTCCCACTGAGCCGTGAAGTCTTGTTCAAGGGCATACAGTGAGTCATACGCGACACACAACATTCTCAAAAAATGGGAGTTTTGTTTCTATTTGGCTTATTTGATATAAGGAACGCAGATCCCACTTTGAGCCACAAACCCAGTCGACGTGCCGAGACCAGTGCTCTTTTAGCTAAAAAATATCTCTCCACTTCACTGTGTGAACTGACTATGATGACTATTGTTTGTGTAGACTGTCTGTGACTAATATGCAGGATGTAATGAGGACAGGTTGGCTGCTATCTCATCTGCTAACACGGCGTTGTCTCCGTCAGCCCATCCAGTGTACGACGTCAGTGAACTGTGGTCATTCAGATCCAGGTTTAGGTCATTTTAATGCTCTTCAATACTATTTTGATGACATTATCTGAACTTTTAATAATATAAATTGTTATATTCTGTAGATATTCTTCATGACAATGAAAGTTCAGGTTAGAAGAAAGCATCACACAACTCTAGTTGTGTCTATGAAATGTCTGATTCTCAAAGGGAAGTTCGTCACAAGCCTTCACTCTTCAACACACACACACACACACACACACACACACACACACACACACACACACACACACACACACCTGTTCACCAGTACATTGACATTCGGGGAGCAGACTGGCAAGTTGGAAACAGGATTCTCCTCCTCTTGACAGGTAAAAGCCAATTAAATGTCACTTTGCTTGTGATATGTTGATGACAAACCGTGCGTTAAAGAGACAAACTCCCGGATGTTCGGGGTACCTTTTTAATCGTCAACCTGCGCGTTGACCGGACGACTCCCTGCTCTCACGACGGCAGCGCTTGTTACTTTATATGTGGTCAATTATAACGCGTCAACGCTGACCCTTTGATGACTGCCCGGTCTGGATCCGTTGAGCTGAGGATGTCACCGGCACGGTGTTCTCATCTCGTATGCTTCGAGTTTACAGGTCCGAGACCGTTCATGATTTTCTTTAGTTAGTTACTTTCCAGTGGCTATGATGTGATTATTGGCAAATTTAAAGCTATACTTAAGCGTATTTCTTTGTGAAGCGACGCAGGAAGATCGAACTTTTGAATGGCCAAGTAAGCGCACACACACACACACACACACACAAGGGATTTGACTCTAACTATACACGCTAAGAGGGAACAGCTAACAGCTAAAACATGAACATCACTACGAAGGCATCATCATGTGAAGATGGTGACCAATCCACGCGCCAATTGGCTCGTTCAGCCAACCTCGGGACATGTTTGGAACAGCGGAGGCGGCGCAGGAAGTGCATCCTCTGCCGGGCCGTTTGTCCCGATGGTGTCTATGTTGGCAGTCCACTGGAGGTCCTGGGAGCTGGTGGTTTTCCAGGACCCTGAAAGCTTCCCCAGCAGACGTAAAGGTAACGGGGGCAGCGAGTGTGTTCAGCTCCGGGTCGTTCTGACCCACAACCTCCCGCCTGTACGCTGACTCGGGTTAGCAGACTCGCCGAGGCCGGCTAGCGTCGTGAAATCGTCACTCTTCAGGAGTTTGACAGACGTCGGTCGTTGGTTTGTAGACGGAGCCGTTGGGAGACACACATCCCTGAGGCTGCGAGCGCTGATGGTGCTTTGTGTTTACAGCGCTGAAGTGGGACCACTTCACTGCCAAAAATAACACGCAAGGCCAGACAAGTCACACTGCAGCGGGACTACTGCACTGGAGTTTTTTGTTTATTTACCTTGCACCACTTTATTAGCGACATATTGGATGTGTGTGTGTGTGTGTGTGTGTGTGTGTGTGTGTGTGTGTGTCAGAGTAACTTCATTGGCTACTTTCACTTCCTTTAGTCATCACGTGTGAACAGAAATACTGCAAATTCTAGCGGGAGACATCCTGTCAGAAGGCACACACACGCTCTTTGCTTTCTCTTTCTCTCCCGGTCTCTCTCTCTCTATCACCCAACACACACACACACACACACACACACACACACACAGTATGGAACCTCTCATAACAGAAAACAGATTGTTCATAAACTGGTGGAGAGTTATAGATAGAGATACAGACAAGCCAAAAGAGCTTAAAATGATCAAACGGCCTGTGTTTTCTCCTGTGTGTGTGTGTGTGGTGTAACTCTGATTTATGTGATCTAATCCCTGTATCAGACTGAGATTAGCTGGTTAGCCAGATATCTGTGGCCTTTTTTCTCCCCTTTTGTTGGATTAACGGTTAATCCAACATCAGAAATGGATTTACTTCTGATGAAATGCCCCCGATAGGGAAAAGCAAACCCACTTAAGAGCAGAATGAAGACATGAGGCCCTCTCATCCGACCCCATGAAATATGCAAATGATGTGTTTTAAAAAGAAATCTCATTCACACCTCCTTGGTGACGCTGGGATGAGTGTTGCTGCTGCCACCAGCAGCGTGTCTCACTGGGATTCTGTCACTTTAACTGGCTCAAGCTGTCAGTTGTGAATTCACACAACTTGTCGTAAAATAATAAGAGTTAGAAAACACATGAATGGGTATTTTAAAAGCATAGTCGTGGTAAAGTGCTGAAGCTGTGGCAGAGCCACTGTTGCAGCCAGCTGTGGTGCGGCAACAAAGTAGTCCTGCATCCTCAGAAGTTATTTCCTAGAGGCCTTCAGACTGGAGTGTCATAATCATTTCTGAAAAGACACCTCAAACACAACACAACGTCAATTATCCAGTGTGTACATGGATGTGACTGTAATCCTGCAGGTGTAATATTGGTATGCTTCTTCTTCCGTTTTTTATATATACACATACATGTAGATCTATACATATAGAGATATAAATGTAACTTTTATTAAATGTAGTTAGTCTCATTTATTTAGTGATTTATAATTGTCTATTTGTACATTTTTATTGAAGCAATATATTATATAATCAGTTTAGAGAGGCGTAATCTAAATACTGAACATTATTCTGTGCCCCAGACCTTTAAACACTCTTTATGTTTCAGTAGAAACTGAACAGTTGTTATTGCACACGAGGACTAGTAAACGTTTCATAATCTGAAAGTCCATTGGCTTTTGGCTCCAGAGCACGAACTGAAACATCAGTCATTTAATAAATAATGTGCTTATAACACAAAATCACGTATGACATTTGAAATAGATATGAAGTCATACATCATTCTAAAGAAGAAAATATAAACCCCAAAGTGACATGAAGTCATCTTTTCAACAACAACAACAGAGTCCAGTCACACCTATTCCTCTCAGACTGCAGGTTGTATTCAACTGAATGAAGAAGTGTTTAACTACCCCCTCATCATCATCATCATCATCATCATCATCATCATCAGCCGTCTGGAAGCCTCCAGTAAGCAGACACCAGACGAAAAAGCTGTAAAACGGTGAAAGTCGCAGCGGAGTGATCTCCCAGCCTCACAGTCAGTCAGTGTGGGACTACATTACGCGTGTCAGCCGTCACGTCACGTCACGGGTACTTTTGGCACAAGTTCAATACAGTTTCAAGTATTCACAACAACACGAGAAGTGAGTTAATTACCTGACAACAGCGCGGCGGGCATCAGAAAGCAGTACAGCCCGCGGACAATCACCTGTAGATCCATGGCAGGAAGCCTCCAGATCAATACTCGATACGGGTTATCAATAAGTAACCTTCCATAGATCAGGACACGCACGCGCGCGCTAACCTATACGGCTCCATTGGGGTTGGATGACTAAAAAGTGACAAAGCAATGAAGACACAACTCCTCCGACACTCGCTCATTATCAACCATTCACACACAAAAAACAGCTGGAAAAACTTGAGGAGAAAGTCTTCAAAAGAAACTTTGTTGCCTTTTCTCGCGCGGGTAAAAGTTGCCCGACTTCTTTTTTTTTTTTGTGAAGGTAGAAGTTACCGGAGAGGAGGAACGTGTGGCTGCATGTGAGCCCCAGTCTGAAGTAACAGTGTTTGTAGGTGGAAAATGTGATTCACAGGCAGTCGTCTGGAGAAAGGGCGTTCATAGAGGAGCTATTCTCCACCGCGCCGCGTGCACTGCGCGAGCTCACAGCCAAACACTGCGCGAGCTCGCGGCTCCCGCACAACGTGTTGGATATGAAAGTGTCTGCTCAGCAAAAAAAACAAAAAACAGGAAGAGAAGAGTGTCTAAAACGTCATGATACCGGGCTGCCAAGGGGGTCCCGCAATGTGTTGCTTGTTTGTAGACTCGTCATCAGTACAGGCCGCTGGTGCTGGATTTAAGTCTTCCTTCAAGTTTTGGTGTCAGATTCGTGACTTCACCCCCTCAATACATGACATGGTGTGTGTTAGGGCGCCCCCTGGCGTCCACATGACCTCTGTACACGGTTGTGTGTGGAAAAATAGGAGCGACTCCGCGATGGAAGGAGGTTCGGTTGTTTACATCCGGGGTTCTCAACCTTTTATAGTGACGTACCCCCTAACCCCTAAAATAAGATAATATACAACTCACCTCTATGTACACGGTGACATTTACATTTGTGTTGATTTACACTTCATACACACTACACACACGTTGCATTTCGCACACTCTGTTTAAACTTACATTTATTTCCTTAAATACACACTGCACACTTATTATATTCTGTTGTGTATATATACTTTACTCTGTTACATTTAATTTAATTTAATTTCCTTAATACACACTGCACAGTTATTTGTATCATATTGTGTGTGTGTGTATATATACATATAATTTATTTTTATTTTGTATATATCTGTCATCCCTGTTCTTATGTTTTATTTTGTTGGTTTAGTTTATTCCATTTGGTGTCTGTAAAGTGTTGGGTGCTACTCTGACAACAAATTTCCCCTTGGGGATTAATAAAGTATCTATCTATCTATCTATCTATCTATCTATCTATCTATCTATCTATCTATCTATCTATCTATCTATCTATCTATCTATCTATCTATCTACCTGGTGCAATACCTAACACGTGCAATACCCATTACGTTTAAGTACTTTTATACACATTTTTACTGTTTCATTTTTCATTTTGTTTTATTTCTGTTCTACTGTTTATTTATATTACTTGATTTGTATCTGTATTTCCTTGTACTGCTGTAATCCTGTAATTTCCCCACTGATGGACTATTAAGGGTTATTTTATTTTATCTAGAATATTTATTAAATAACGTGTTTTTATGGATTTTTGAATGGATACTAATTTTAAAAATGCCATATCCCATGGAGTGCTTCCACCCTCCCCCATTTGAGAACTACATTGATGGATATTACTGCCAACGTCTTCATTTAGTTTGGAGTGAGACTCGGTATCGATGAAGTTATCCACCGCAGGGTAACGGTTCAAACGTTCATGAGCCAAAGTCACAATTTTAAAGCATGTATAGAACATAAGACGAGTCAATAATTCTTCATCACTGATGAACAAATACGGTTGATCAGCATATTTGCCGTCCTCCAGACATCATACAGGCTAAATGAGCGTAGGGCTAAACCAGAAGTTAGCATCTAAAACTAAACTGGAAGTTAGCATATAGAGCTAAACCAGAAGTTAGCATATAGGGCTAAACCAGAACAGATATGTAAATATCTAACATATGTAAATATGTAATCAGGCCTCAATGACCCGAGCCTATGAGCATGCAAGTGATTATGATCAACAAAGCATGTAATCTAGTTTAAGCAGGCGTTTAGGCATCACAACCGTCCCAGTACGAGCCGTGTTTTCACCGCCTGGCGGCTAGTTTGACAAATGATTCATTACTATTTTAGTTTACATCACAGAAATTCTAACAGGATGTTTTTGGGATACGTGGATCTCAGGACAGAATCCCCCAAAAGGAAACCTAAAAAAATACGTAACATGTAACAGAGCTGCATCTTTCTTTTCCTTTTTGGTGACCTCACCCGTTTTTCTTGGCCCTCACTGCCCTCAAATCCATCAGGCTTCTTCATCAAGCAGTGAAAGAATCGCTTATTTGAAAATGTCCACTAAGCCTCTCATATTCATGATACAGTGTGTGTGGAATAGATTAGTAATTATAAGTCGTTAAATGCTGACTTAATCAATCCAGTTTATTGAACTTATAAATTGTATTTAAGGTGCCTATCCCCTAAACTTGCAAAACAAGATTAAACTGAAGCACACAGTATGTGATTAAAGGGCCGCTGAGTTGATTTGAAGAGGTGTCATAGTGCTGAAGAGATGATTAACGCAGAGTACTGACATGTAAATGTGAGGGGATATTTACATTAATCTGGCCATTGATCATGATATGGGAGGCAGCTGATGAGCGTCAAGAAGGATTTACAATGCCCTTAAACTTTTAACACATTCAGTTTAATTTCTTGAAAAAAAGATGAAGACTTTCTTTTTGCTCTATAAAAGTTATTTTATTCGTTTGAATTACATATAAATAAACAATTAAATGTGCTTGACGTATTTATATGGGCTTTGTTATTCTTGAAAGGCAGAGCGACTGTGTTTAAGGACCGCCCTCTTTTATTACGTGACCGGAAGAGGCGTGGTTTTGTTATTCTCGAAAAAATAAATAATTTAAGAATAAAAGAACAAATGACACAAATAATCAAATCAACAGATCTGTTTGATAGCATTGTTTGTGATTAAACACAATGTCAAAACGGGTTTAAATGAAAAACATCCGCGTCTTTAAGGAACCCCCTCTTCTATAGCGCGACCGGAAGAGGCGGGGCTTTGTCATTTTTCGCGCGAGTTTCCTTTCTTCTTCCTGTGAAGTGTGAAACCCGTCGTCGGCGCGTAGTATTTATACTGTTCCCGACTCCACAGAGCCGTAGACTCGCTTTCCCTTCGCGGCTCTCGTGTCCACCTCACGCAGCGGCAACATGGCGCAGCCGAGAGTGACGCAGTTCTTTGCCCAGAGGAAGAAAGGGCTCGCCGGTCCGGTGAAACCGACCAAGCAGCGCAGGAGCGCCGTCGTCGACCGCGACTCGTCGTCCGAGACCGGGACCAACGTTGCCAGCACGAGGTCAAGATCCTCCAGAAACAACGGCGTTTTCCTCCGCTCGTCCTCCGTCCACGAAGAGTTTGTCCGGGTCATCGAGGAGGCGGTGGAGCTGGACCACGGCTCTTGCTCTAGCGGGTGCGCGCAGGGAGTTTGTTCAAGCGGGTGCGCGCACAGTCCCACCTCCAGTCCCCGGACCCCGAAGCGGACCTCGGCGGAGACCGAGTTCGACCTCGGAGCCGCCGTGTTTTCGGCCACCAACGCTCACAGCACGGCCAAAAAGAGGCGGCAGGAGGAGGAGGGCTGCCCGGACTTCAAAGCCCCCGTTCCGGTGAAAGCAGCGAGGACGAAGGCCAGGAAGAAGCTGGTGCTCCCTCCGGACAGCCCGCAGGTAACGCAGCGTCCATTTGTTACAAACAATGAGGCAGCCATGACACTGTTTGTGAGCCTGTTGTGCAGACAGAGTGACACTGTGTGTGTGTCTGTGTGTCTCCAGTCCCTGTCCGGTGAGGTGACCCCGCAGCACCCGGATCCTGCAGCTCCTCTTTCGGGGCAGAATGCTGAGAACCAGCGCCACTTCCCAGCCGACATCTCTCCACAGAGGACTGCAGTCAGCACGGACACCAGAGGACAGGAAAGCAAGGTACCATTGTGTATGGACTGTCTGCAGATCCTGCAAAGACCTCCTCACATGTGGTTGTATTTACCACGTGCACACACATCTCTCTCAGTTGTCTTTACCTCCCTTTTATATTCCCCTTTCTTCCAGGTTTTGTGTAAAGAGGGCATTGCAGCCCTCAAGTCTCGCCTTCAGAGGATCAAGAGCAATGCGGAGGAGACAACCAGAGCGTCTTCACAGGCGTCAGCGTCCACGTCTCCCTCGTCTCCGGTCGCTTCCGCTGCTCATAAAACAGCCCCATTTGTCACCAACACTACCGCCACGCCCGCCAACTCCGACGTTAAGGCCCTCAAGGTCACCGTAGCGAGAGTCAGAGAGCTCGCCGCTAAAGCTCAGCGGAGGAAGGAGGAGCGAGAGGCCAAGCAGAGCGAGCAGAGCGAGGCGCCGACCCCGGAGAGGTGAGCGTGCAAACACACACACGGCTAGAGCCGGACGCCGATGAGTGCGGCGCAGGTTAGTGACACCGCATGGCCGCCGAACCAGAAGCCAACGTGTTTTTGTTCTTGTTTCCTCCAGCACCGAGCCGCCGGCGTACCAGCGGTACCACGCCCTCGCCCAGGCGGGCCCGCCCGGCCTGTCCCTGCCGTTCCAGTACAAAGTGCTGGCGGAGATGTTCAGGAGTATGGACACGGTGGTCGCCATGCTGCACAACCGCTGCGAGACCGCCACCTTCGCCAAGGTCAAGCGGGGAGTTCAGGACATGATGCACAAGTGAGTGGAAGGTCGGAGGGGACGGCCCGGCTGTACTTCAATACATAGAAATGTGTATATATAGATGGAGGATGAGTTATTATTTTAAGTCATGTTTGTGATGTAACGACAGTATTTCGGACAGTACCAGGAATACCAAAGTAATGCATGTCTGTCTTGAATTTACTGCCCTTATTCCCCAGGGTTTGATGTCAAGGCTCTGCACAACACTTAAAATATTATATTATATGTTTAATCCTTATGTTGTTGTTGTAATTTAGAGGGACATCTATGTTTAATTATAATACGAGTGGCGGAGGTGTAGTTTATTCAGCCATAAAGTACTGTACAACTTGTTTACATTTACCAGAGCATTCCAGTCCCGTATACAGTTCAGGGTGTAACAAAAGCCTTGAGCAGTACATTAATGACGATACAGTACTGCCTCTCGTGCCTTATTGCTTAAATACGGCTGGATCAAATCGAGCGTTCTGATTGGTTGAGATTGAATCACGGGGTGTACTTCATTCAGCCATAAATGACTGTACAACCTGTTTACGCCAGCGTTCCATATCAGTGCACACTCAAAATAACAGTGCATTATTGGCGATACAGCGCTGCCCCTCGCTTGATACTGGCGTCCTTTTTTTGTGGCCTCCTGGAGCTCAGGACTGGTCGTCAGCGTCTGACCCGTCACTTCTCCTCCTCTTCCAGGCGCTTTGAGGAGAGCCACGCCGGTCAGATAAAGACGGTGTTCCCAGAGGCCTACACGTTCAGGCAGGAGAAGAACGTCCCGACCTTCAACAGCAGCGTCAAGAAGGGCTGCTGCCAGCTCACCGTGGAGCCCGTCCTCCCCTCTGGTTCGTACTCAAAATACTACAAGTTGAACTCTGTTCAGCTCTCTATCAAGGTGATGAGTCCTATCTTTTTCTGTGTGAATGTATGAATGAACATATTTGTGGGTGTTTTTCCTCCTCAGACCAGAACGAGGCTCGTCCCGTCCTGTTGGCCTCTCGCCTCCTGGAGAGAAGAAACATCTTCCACCTGAATCTGCTCTCCATCGTCAAGCAGCACCACAAGGTCAGCAGCTGAAGCGTTACGGCTTCGTACAGTCAGGTTTACAACGAGGCCGAGGTTTTGTACGATGCTGTGGAGGCGGGCAAGAGGAAGAGTGGGCGGTATGAAGTGTTCATGAACCCGTGTCTGTCTGCAGAGCTTCCTGTCCTCGTTGGTTCCTCCGGTGTCGGTCCCGGAAGACAAACTGACCCGCTGGCACCCTCGCTTCAGCGTGGACACGGTGCCCGCCGTCGCCGTCAGCCCGCTGCCTCAGCCTCCTCGCGGCGCCACGCTGACCACCGCCCAGGAGGTGCTGGACAAGGCCCGCTCCCTCATCACACCCAAGGTACCGGGTCCATGTTCTGACAGCAGGGATGATGCATTATCAACGCGTGATTTTAACCCGTTTTGTCTACTTAGACCTCCTTTTCTCTGTGTTTGAGTTGTTGTAGGAACCCCAAATTAATTCCAATACTTGTGTTTATTGTCTGTATTTGTTCAGCAAAGTCTTGGGAAAAAAATGTATAACTGCAAAAAAATCACTTTAAAAAGATATTTTGATAATAACTATGAACATCCAGCATGATATGAGCCAGAGTCCAGAAAAAAGCCTCCTGGAGCGTCAATAAAACACCTTTTAGGAAAGATTAGGACCTAAAGAATCAGAATAAAACAAAGTCTTGTCCTGTTAGGAAGGAGTTTCAGTCAAAAAACTGTGTCCAGTTTAAAAATGTAAAAATATTAAGTATTTAATGCCAAAAGATGGTCTGAATGGGGCATGCTGGGACTTAAAATGTGCGTCGGAGGATTTTCGCACGGTTTTCAAAAGGTTCAATGCCGTGCTCGGGTTTTATAACGCCTACTGGATTGTTCCTAACAGATACGTTCTCCATGAAATGTAATTTGTTTCAGATGGAGAAGGCTCTGGTGGCTCTGGCGCAGAAGACAGAAGGAAACGCTGCAGAGAACAAAGAGCCGGCGGCGCCTCAGAGCTCGCCGTCCGCTCCACCGAGCGCCCTGAAGGGCGTGTCCCAGTCGCTGCTGGACAGGGTGAGTGGACCAGGAGGGCTTTACTTGAATTGACCTTTGCCCCGCCCAGAAAACCCTCCGCTCTGATTTTAATCCATGTGTTTTTGTTTGGTTCAGATTCGCGCTAAAGAAGCCGAGAAGCTCCAGGCGGCCATGACGCGAAACCCCGCGCAGGAGGACCGTCTGCTGATGATGTCGCGGCTTCCCGAGCTGGCCCGGATTCTGCGGAACGTTTTCGTCGCGGAGAAGAAACCGGCGTTGATCATGGAAGCGGCCTGCAACAAGATGGTGGCCAGCTACAGGTCCGCTCTCAGTACAGGTGGGTCGAGAGCCGAGAACCAACCGGCAGTCATTTGAACTGTAGCGTTAAACAGTATTTTTGTCGTGGAAAAAGTCGTCGCCGCCTCCTAACAGCTTTTTCCTGCTCTCCAATGAAACAGGCGACATGGAGAAACACATCCGTCTGCTGGCCGAAGTGGCCTCTGATTGGCTGATCATCCATCCAATCAGGAAGGACTTCTACCTGAAGCTGAACAAGAGCATGGAGCTCAGCGGCGTTCTGGACAAGCTGAGCAGCCGACTGCGAGAGGAAGAGAGACTCTGAGGCGCAAATGACAAGGCGGTGAATTTCCTCGCTGCCGAGCCGACTGACCTGAAGGCTGTCGGCTTTTTAGAAGTGCAATATTTTGTGGATTTCAATGATTTGTGGACAGTAGAGCCGGTTTTGCTGTGTTCAATGGTCGGATACGTACGACCAGCCCCGCGTACTGGTATTTATTGCACTCCCATGTTGTAAAGAGGTTGTTTTAAACCACATTTCTGTGACTAGTGACTGTGCTTTGTTTAGTTTTTCATGTCAGCGTTGACTTTTTAAGGATCGATTTTCTACGATGTAGAACTGATGAATGTTTCCAATTTCTTTTTTTGAGATCCGTGTTCACGATCATGTTTAAGAAATACAAGCGTCTGTCAAAGTTCTGCTGCCTCCAGTCTTTATTAAATATCTCTGAATCAAAAGGGCAATGATTACATTACATATCTGACAGCTGGTGACGACCTATGTACTCATCCTGTCTGGATTATAAGTAGTAAGTAGTAAAAAAAACATTATTTCATATAGAAATTGCTTCTTTCTGCCACACAACACACTAGACGGGACATTTTCATTTTACCAGCTGACATGGACGACCATTCAGTCACACCTGTTGTCAGTTTAGCAATGAACTCGTGCACGTGTACGCAACTGTTGCTGACCCGTGACCTTTGACCTCCAGTGTGTCTCCACTTGGAGATGAGTCATCGAGGGGAGCAAACTGATGCAGCAATATGTCCTAGGTTTGTTATATTCGCTGTTATTTTCTGGAAATGTGTTAGGTCTGTAAGGTATTAGGACTATATATATATATAAATATATATATATATAGATATATACACACACACTTACTTTTTGGCACAAATCAATAGTCGTTCATCAATATTTTATGACCTGAATTTAGTATCTAAATTCATCTCATATTAAACCCACAGTCTTTAGTTCACTAATGCATGGGCCAAATGTGTTAAACTTCAAAATATAACGTTCATTATAGACAATTATTGTCGTTAAAATATGTATTTGAGCTTCTAATGCCCATAAAAATGTTTTTGTTTGATGTTATAGTGGCTATAGAAACATAATTTAAGTTGCAGATAGAGATCAAGCGCCCAAATAATGCAGGAGCGTGCCAACAAGCAGGAGGGAAATTATTTATTTTTATGTAAAACAATATTGTGTTAGATAAATGCTGTATTTATAAGAAATGTTTGGCTCTAACACTAACATTAGTGTATCCTCATCCGTCCAACAATGTGCACAGAAGATATAATATACACCATCTACACAAGTGTAAAATATTTAATATACAGAGGGAGAAACCTTTTTTGACTGATGAGACAAAAATAAAAGTATAATTGTAAGCAATGCAATATTATCTAAAGTTTGAAACTGTTTATCAATCAATTTTGTAGTTTTTTTGTTTACATGTTTGTCTGCCGTGAGCAAATTGTATTTAATTTCCTGTCTTAAGGTGCTTTTATTTTGAAGGCGAACAATATCGTGAAAACGGAGTGCGCCGTTTCTTCTTTTGTAAAGAATAAAACACTTTTAAAAATCCTGCCAACTCGTTTCTTCATTTATTCAAAATTGACCGTTAAAACCGTTAATTCAGCCGTTAATTGGCGACCCCCATTTCCGTTTTGACTATTTCTCGCCTTCAAAATAAAAGCACCATAAAACAAAACAAGAAACCAAATACAATTTGCTTACGACGGACAAAAACGTGCAACAAAAAACAACAAAATTGATTGGCAAACAGTTTTAAACTTTAGAACATATTGCGTTACATATAATCCTTTCGAACATACAGTATCAATGCGTCCTCCTGCTTCCTCCTGTTCAGGCACACAGGGATGCATTAGGCAAAAGAAACAGAACATTAAGACATTTTAAAACTCATTAAAGACTCGCAGAAACCAGCTGGAATGTCAAAAGACACGGCACCAGAGCATTAAAAGATTTATGAATGAATACATCCGTCAGTCCGTGATTGAAATGACAAAAACCGTAAACTTGAAGACTTTTTCTGGTGCTGGTTACACAGGAAGCACATGATTGGGAACCAGTCATCCGTCGTGGCGGTGCGGCTCCTCAGTACTCCACCAGGGAGAACACGGCGTGTGATTTCAGTTTGTCGGCGCCGTGCAGCTCCTTGAGCTCGATGACCACCAGGCAGCCCAGAATCTCGGCCCGCTGCTTCTTCATCAGCTCGCAGGCTGCGAACAGCGTCCCTGCAACACAGACGCTGCAACTTGACTTCAAAATACGGTACGGGACAACAAATTGAAAGGTTCATCAAATAAATAACTGCTGGGTGACGTTTATGAATGAACAATAGGCATCAGATAGTGTCCGTCATTCCTCTGGCCATTCGGTCAACATGACGGCTACTAAACACGAGCACCTCGACCCCAGCAGCTTTTAGCCCGACAGCTTTTAGCAGCTTTTAGCACGGCAGCTTTTAGCACGGCAGCTTTTAGCAGCTTTTAACACGGCAGCTTTTAACACGGCAGCTTTTAGCAGCTTTTAGCACGGCAGCTTTTAGCACGGCAGCTTTTAGCAGCTTTTAGCACGGCAGCTTTTAGCAGCTTTTAGCACAACAGTTTTAGCCCGGCAGCTTTTAGCACGGCAGCTTTTTAGCTTAGCAGCTTTTAGCACGGCAGCTTTTTAGCCTTGCAGCTTTTAACACGGCTGCTTTTAGCCAGGCAGCTTGTAGAGCAGCAGCTTTTTAGCCCGGCAGCTTTTAGCCCGGCAGCTTTTAGCCCGGCAGCTTTTAGCCCGGTGTTTCCTACAGGATCTCCAGAACCACATCCTTGTGGGTTGTATATTAGTTCCTGGAAAATCTAAATGCGGCCTGATAGTTTTTCCCCTTGCGTGGTTGGAGGATGTTTCTTTGATCGCATCACGCGTTTTAAGCAGAGATTTATGCAAATGTTAATACCCAGCATGCCCCAATGAGAGCATATTAAGGCATAAAAGGTTACAACTTTTCAATTTGAACCGAACGACACCGTTTTTTGACTAAAATCCTTGGTAACAGTCCAAGGATTTGTTTTATTGTGATTCTTTAGGTCATTATCCTTACAAGCACGTCTCATAAAGACAACTCTGTAGCTTGTTGTTTAGGCCTTGAACCATGGAGTAAACTCGGGGCGGCTTGAAAAGGCATTGTTGGGAAATCTTGCTCTGGTCATGCTGGATGTTCATAGTAATGATCGAAATATGGTTGAATTATTATTATTTACAAATACATTTTGTAAAAAAGGAAAGAAAAAAAAACACTATTAGAAGTCATTTGGGGTTCATATGACGACTTTAACAGACTTCACCAAAGCCTCAAAGGGCTCTCACTCCGGCTCCTCACCTCCAGTAGCCAGGAGGTCGTCAATGAGTAAAATCTTCTGTCCTGGAGCAACAGCATCTTCCTGGGCCTCTGCTTCTGCCTGGAGGAACACGAGGAAAGTGGCATCAGCATCGTGCCGGGGACGAAAAGGATAAAAACACCTGATATGACCCAGTCCAACACACGCACTCATTACGAGGGTAGCATACTCTTTTTACACTATGTTGGGAATCAGTTGAGGAATACTTTCAAACGACCAGTCCAACATGAGTGAGTGTGTGTACTTAACCCTGCCATACTCCAAATCATATGCCACAGACATGGTGGTTCCAGGCAGTTTGCCTTTCTTTCGGATGAGGACAAAGCCGACGCCCAGCCGCTGGGCGAGCAGAGGCCCAAACAAGAACCCACGAGCGTCTAGACCTGAACACAAAGAAACACAACGGGGTACCCAGCAAAATATTCATTACAAAGACGTATTTAATCAATAGGGTACAAGAGACAGTACTGTATCGTCAATAATGTACTGTTCGAGGGTTCAATGGTGTCGTTAGGCCCGACATGCAGCAGATGGCCAGCAATTACCAACGGTAATCATCTCTCACTGGAAATCATCACGATTTTGTCATTAGCCATGAAACTCTTTTTCATTCCTCATCTTAGTTTCCAGTTTTACGTGCTCGCTCTTTGCTAATTAGTCTGCTGCTATTTTCGTCAATAGTCATTACCTACAAAAATATCAAGGTTCACACAAAACATGTTTGGTAACTGTCGAGCTTGAAGTGACAACTAACGGTCGTGCAAAATCTACCTGTTATTTTGAGTGAGCACTGATATGGAACGCTCAGGTAAAGAGGTTGTACAGCACATTATGGCTCAATACAGCACATTATGGCTCAATACAGCACATTATGGCTCAATACAGCACATTATGGATCAATACAGCACATTATGGCTCAATACAGCACATTATGGCTCAATACAGCACATTACGGATCAATACAGCACATTATGGCTCAATACAGCACATTATGGCTCAATACAGCACATTATGGCTCAATACAGCACATTACGGCTCAATACAGCACATTACGGCTCAATACAGGGCATTATGGCTCAATACAGGTTATTATGGCTCAATACAGCACATTATGGATCAATACAGTACATTATGGCTCAATATAGCACATTATGGCTCAATACAGCACATTATGGCTCAATACAGCACATTATGGATCAATACAGCACATTATGGATCAATACAGCACATTATGGATCAATACAGCACATTATGGCTCAATACAGCACATTACGGCTCAATACAGCACATTATGGATCAATACAGCACATTATGGCTCAATACAGCACATTATGGCTCAATACAGCACATTACGGCTCAATACAGCACATTACGGCTCAATACAGCACATTACGGCTCAATACAGCACATTACGGCTCAATACAGCGCATTATGGCTCAATACAGGGCATTATGGCTCAATACAGGTTATTATGGCTCAATACAGTACATTATGGCTCAATATAGCACATTATGGCTCAATACAGCACATTATGGCTCAATACAGCAGGCCCAGTGACTCACTCTCAACCAATCAGAATGCTTGACTTCATCTACCCGTATTACAATGTATTTTTTACTTCACTACATTTGTGAGATGCCAGTCAAGATTGTTAATTTCCCAATTATATTTAGAGGTACGGAGCTGACTAAGTCCACCCACTTCCTGTCAAAAGAAAGCTATTCGCGAGCAATGACAGTCATCTTGCACTCGAAAATATCAGGGTGGCCTCATGTTGTTTTTTTTTTAGATGTTCTTTGCAGGAGCGATGTGAAATCGCTGGCAAAAGAGTTTTACACGCACATGCATCTCCTTTGCACACACAGATTTTTGACATGTATAGGCCTCCGTAGGAAAGTCAAACAGTAAATAGTGAATTTCAACACGGTCTGATCCTTTTGAGACGGTTTCACTCTGCCGTTGTGTCTCACATTAATGGATAATAGAGAAAAACATCTGTAGAACTGATAACTATATCTGCTATACGTACAGTACATGCAACTCGCACACAAGATGCTATTTCAATTCTCTGTTCACTGGTCCTTTACGGCTCATCAGGTAAAGGACACTGGTTTGTATTGAGGCGCGTTGCTTTGGCTTCTTACCGACGATCAGATCGACCTGCGGGTGATTCTTCCTCACATGTTCTTCAAACAGGTCGGTCGCTGCCGTCAGAGCTGCTGGATCCTTCAGCAGGGGACAAA